>NW_012267218.1:35585164-35643580 GCF_000151885.1 Dipodomys ordii
GGAGGAGGCTGCAATGCTTGGTAAGAAATGTACGCATTATCCTACCCATGTAATTGTAACCCCTCTGTACAGTATGTTCACAAATAAAAAATAAAAAAAAATACTTAAGCCTTTGACTCACAGAAGGGAAAAAGGAGAAAAGGGGAGAGAGGGAGGGAGGGAGAGAGAGAGAGAGAGAGTGCAAGCATGCGCTAGAGCATGAATGGACTTTGGCCCTTTAAACTCCTTGGAAATCACTTCAGCCAGAAAGGGAGGGGCTTTCAACAACAAAGAATTTCGACACCAGTGTTCCCCAGCCTACCTCCCCATCTCCATGTCTATAAGCAGAGCTAGTAAACAGTGACCAAAACACAGCCCCTGATATTTTGAGTCCAGGGTCCTTTTTTACGTACCTCATTTCTTGCAAACGGCATTCCAATTATTTTAGAAGCATATGTATGATGCATGGCTTCCCTGAACAGGGAAGGGGAAAGAGATGAGTAGTTACTTCAAACTGACCAAAACGTCTATGTAACTTCAATGTACCTTTCAAGGTACATCGCAATCCTTCAATGGAATCCAGAATTCCAAAACTGTTACAACAGATTCTACCTGTGCATTTTTTGGTCTACGTTCAGAGAGACTCCTATTCTACCACCTTCACCAGAACCTTATAATTCCCCAAAGAGGCACGAAAGAAGGAATACAGAAAGAACAAAGAGAATGAACAAAAGCCAAACAGATGCATATCCAATCATCAGGATGATTATATTAGTATAAGCCCTTCAATTAAAAACATTTAAAAAAAAACCTCAGATACATGTTGTTTGAAAATTGTGTACTTTAAATATAAGGATATAAATAAATGGTAAATGAGAGATAGAGCCAAAATTGTGGGCTGGGGGCATGGCTCAAGTGTAAGAATGCCTCCTAACAAGTCTTGAGTTCAAACTCTAGTACCATCAACAAAACCAAACACAAGTTTCAACATCAGGATTAATAGAAGGGATGTGTCTACAGATCTTGTTGGTATTAAAGGGATCATATCTGATATGTTCATATCAAAGACTTCAAAACTTACAACCTCACATGGTATCCCAATTGGCTACATTTATATTCTGAATATTCACTGTCACTGTAAGCCATAGATTGTGCCAAACAGTTCATATCCATCTTCAACAGACCTGCTTTGTATATGCTATTTTTGTTTATACTTTGGATAAGGAAATTGAGGCTTACAGAGGACAATTAACATCTTTAAAGTTATCTAACTTGTTAGAAGAAAAACCATTTACTTTTGCACTCACAGCCTGTGCATATTTGTAGCCTTCTAATTCTCATCAAAATGAACCTCAGTGCATATATTATTTTTAAGGAATCATTTGTTTGTTCTAAAAAAATATATTTAAGCAATCTTTCAGCCTGAAAGTCTTAAAGGAAGACTGCAAAAGCTACCCACTCACTGACTTGCTGCCACCATTGGGAACATCCGTTTTACAACTCCATGTTTTAATAGGTGCACAATATAACCACAAGCTGCTGATTCTTCATGGAAAATTCCCAGGGGAAAAAAAATCTATCTAATAAAGAAACAGTCTCTTCAGCTTCTCTAATACAAAAATCCCAATTCACAGAATAAGCTGAACTCTGCCAGATGGGTGGATAATAGGTCTCTTTTCCTGAAATGCTGCCCATCTTCTCTCTGTTGAGACATGAACTAAGACAAGAAAAATAAAAATAATATTGCAAGCCAAGAACAAAAAGCTATAATGCATTTGATGCATACGTCATAAGAGCCAGTTCTAGAAGTGCTAGAAAGAGATCTGAGGGCACCTCTTAACTGGGTGGTAAATATCACTGAGGTAAATAGGCAAGTCCCACCCTTGGCAATGAAGTCATCCTATTCCACCAGGAGTAAAAGAAAGCACTCTGGCAGCAGTGAGCACCTCTGTGGATTATTTCTGTGATGCTGATGAGATGCCACTGTCAGTTCAAAGTCGGCCCTCACAGCAAGATGGAATCCTGAGACAGAACAAAGCATAAGCCTGCTTACAAAGAAAGACTCATAACTGCAGGTTCTTTAGTATATCTCTCTGAAAGCTCATGAAGAAAAGTCACAAAAGAAATTTTCCGCAAAAAAAAAAATAGAAAGGAAAGTAAATATGATTTGCTAATTTTTTCATGACTGTTGACTTTGAGTTAGCATTGGGTTTGGTTGAAACATATGGAAATCTTAAAGTAACAATGGTCCAAACCATATAGCATTTTCTTTCTCCATCAAAATTCTGCATGTAGGTCATGTAGGTCTTACTTAGCAGCATTACCATCATCAGAGATCCATACCCCTCACTCTCAGTAAGTAGTTTCCTATGGGTTATTCCATATAACCACAATAGAAACAGCAGACAGGAGAAGGGAATACAGTTTCCTCAGGAAGGACACTGATCTAAAGTGTCATATACTTTTGTGATTACATCCCATTGGCCATGTTCTATGTGTCTTGTTTAGCTGTGTAGCACAGGCTAGAAGGACCCACATGCTATGCAGAAATAGCCAGGGGGGGGTGGGGGGAAGAATAGTTGTTCTCTGAATAGTCCAAGTTTCATTAATTTATTCATCTGTTCATATATCTGTTCAAGGCACAAGTGTTAGTAATATAATATGTGCCAGGCTTTGTCATTCTGGTAGCCAGAAAAATAGCAACAACACATAAGAAAGCAAATCATGTCAACACAATATAAAAGAAATTTCATAAAAATAGAAAAGAAGCATGGTGCTGGTGGTGCATGCTTTCAATCCTTGGCTACTAAGGAGAGGCTAAAACTTTGTAGTTCAAAGCCAGCCCAGGCAAAAATAAATCATCAGATTCTGTTTCTAAAATAAATAGGAAAAAGCAAGGTTAGTGACATGATAGAGTACTAGCCAAGCAAGCAAGCTGGAGTGAGCCAGTGGCCCTGAGTTCAAACTCCAGTATAAGATAAGAGGGAGAGAAGGAGAAAGGGAGAAAGAGGGAGAGAGGTAAAGATTACCTTTGTTGAGTTACAAAGGAGAGTTTTCAAGAAAATTTTTACATAGAAAATGTCATATCAGATATGTATATAGATATAGGTATAGATATAATGGGATGGGTTAGGAGGTGTGGCTCAGTTGGTAGAGAGCTAGCCAATGAGGGAAAGCAGCAGGTACCAAATCTGAGTTCTGATCTTGGATGTATTAAAAGAAAGAAAAGACAAGAAAATATATATATATATATAATTTGGTTTTGCCACCTCTAGGTGGAGAAGAGAGGTAGAGGGAAGCAAGAGTTGTTTGGGACATGTTGGAACATGGAACATGTTGGAACATTCCAGGCAGAAGGATGAACAGATGCAAATGTGACAAAATAAGGGGAAGTGTGGCTTGCCAGGGCTGCTTGGCGGTCTCCTGGGATGTGGAATGGGAACAAGAGCCACAGGAAAGGAGCCAGGGAGGAATGGTAGGAGGTGAAACTGAAACACAGGCAGCGGCCCTGCAGAGAGAAGACTTTGTAGACCGGCCAGGGAGCTTGCTCATCATTCCACACTCAGTGGGAAAGCCCTTGGAGATAGCTAGACATGGGAGGACCACAATGAGACTGCGTTTAGAAGATTAATCTCAAAAGTATGTAGAAATGTGGAAGGCAGATGGCAGATAGGCAGGATTGAAAGCAGAAAAACTGTTCATTTATCAAGCATTTTCTGAGTACCAACTCTGCCAGGCACTCTGTTAAGTGCTAAAGTCACTAAATGGAGGAAATACTGGAGAGGGACTGCAGGAAGTACAGCAGGAGTCCTGGAGTTCAGCAGCAGAGGGAGAGACACAGACCAGTGTTCAGTAACATGTGAGAGATAGAAGGTGGAGAATGACCCAGGCGGACAGTACAGAAAGCATCTACCTACTACCTACTGTAATGGGACCAAAAGAATGTCGTGAACAGTGAACTTAAATTAAGGAAAGCTAAACAGAAGTTTGACAGAAGGTCAAGGGCTAGAAAATGCTTTACCAGCAGAGTATATGCCATCCCTACAAATTAACAAAAAAAGATTATTCATGCATCTGAGGTTACACAAGTGGAAATGGTGGGCAATGAGCCCCACATGGGCAGAGGTAGCTGATTGGCCCTGGTAAGAAACACCAACAAATGTGGAGTCAGGAAGAGGAGATAAGAGACTATTCAGAGTGGGTGGAAAGGCAGCCCACCAAACTCCTGATCTGTTTTTCTCTTTGCAGTTCACCCATGTCCTTCTCCAGTCTGCTTTATTACCCAGGGGGGTGAGGTGGAGGGTTAGCTCTGTTACATGGATTGTTTCAATAGGTTCTCTTGTCCACTGGCTACCGGTTTGGTTCAACCAACAGGGAAAACCAGATGACTACTGAAAGGCAGATAAGAAGAGAGAGTGGGGTTAGTCCATAGATTTGTCTTCTCAGTGCCCTGCTGGGGCATTACCTTGGTCTGGCAGCATGCTCCCATTGGGTGGTCCTTTCCCTGCAATCCTAGCACAGAGCTCTTATGCTTTTTTTTCCCTCTCAATCACATGGGCTCAAGTTCTCCTGGTTCCCAGAACCGCTCGATGCCCTTCCCATTTTAGGCATTGAAGTGGAAACATAAACCCAGTAGCTACAGGGTATTACATTAGCCCTTATGGTTACCTTACACTATGCCCTTAGTCAAGAGTCCCTTTATTAAATTTTCAAATTATGCAAAATGTATGCCAACTATTTGGAGCCAGGATCCTGACTAATATAGTCACTAAACACTGCCTTCACTTAAACCTTCTTTCTTCACAAGTCTTCGAGTTTTAATGTGTAAGCTGGTGCCACCAATATTCCTTAAAGGAATGAATTCAGTCTCCAAGATGGCTCACCACTCTCATAGCTCTTGTTTGAAATGCCAAAGCTAACAATCTGGTGGGATCAAATAAATTCAATTTTTTTTTAAATAACAAAATTCTTGCTATCAACAAGTTCAAAAATGAGTTGGTGATGTAAACTTGTAAACACACAATGATTACCAGAGTAACCATCAGCTTACTTTCTGCACATGACAGAATTCAAGAAAGTAGTCCAGATGGAATAAAACCCATCATGTCCTATTTCAGATTCCAAGGAGAGAATTTGATTATCTATCTTGAATTGGAGCCCATTTCTAATCCAATTGGTGATGGTCAGAGGGTGGGTATGGCTGTGTGGGAAGAGGAAGAAGTCAGAGAATAGGTATTGCCACAGGATGACAAGACATATCTAAAAACATCTGCTAGAGTAGATGCCATGAGCCCTAGTCAGTCTTTCTTTAATTCATTAATTTCCTCAGGCAGACTGTGGGATACCAAGAAAAGCTCATTTAAAGTCTCTTTTACCAGAAGGTAGTATAATGCTGTTCTTTTCTTCTTTCTTGTTCTTCTTTCATGTTTTAGAGAGAAGGAATAATAGCATATTTACAACTCAGTTATTTTAGTTCGAGTCAAATTAGACATTCCTTCGTAGTGCAGTGATTTGCAGGGGAAGGGTTATTACTACACCTGCCACACAGCTGGGTCTGAGGACTGCCTGCACGCTCTGGGATTGGTTTCCATGCCAACCAGTGTAGGAGTATCTCCATCCTACCTACCCTATCAGGGAAATCGAATAGGCATATATAAGGAAGAGCAAAAGGCAGGTAGAATAGGTGTCTGTAATTATTTTTATAGCAAATTATTCCTTATGCAAGTGCTTTCTGTCATAATAGTAGACGGGTTACAAGGTCTTTCTTTGCACATGTTCAGAGCTCCTTTATGTATGCTATCTCATTGTCCTCACAGTATCCTTGAGAAACAAAAAAGGACTTACTTTTCACCTCAGGAAACTAAGGCACAGAGTGATGGAATGGTCATGCTCCACACACAGAAAGTGGAGGTGCTAAAATTAGGACAGGATTTAGGAATCTTGCCTTTCAAGTCTGCATTTTTCAATATGCTTATTCCCATCACTCTCTGCTTCAAATACAATTCTCATTCTGTTTTTAGTAAATGCAAAAAAGGGTAGGGAAAGTTACTTGGAAGGAAAACTGAATAAACTATTAAAGGTGGAAAAACAGGTGAATATGAATATTAGGAAACAGGAAAGCAAGTATATATATTTAACTCAATATTTTTACCCATTTTTTTTTCTAAAGAAAAGAAGCAACCACCCACCTTTAAAATAGTAGAAATTTGGTCTGCTGGTAGGAGGCACTTTTGTGACTCAGGGAAATAATATGATTATTATTAGCTTTAGTGACCAGTGAGAGGGGAAACAAAGGGAGCTCTATCTAAAAGAAAAGGAATTTGCTTGTCACCTTTCCTGGAGAATCTGTATTTTCTCCTCTCTAGGGAAAGAAAACTATGAGCACCACCTAGAAAGGGACAAGATAAAGTGCTGGGAATGTAGTTTCGTAGTAGAGTGCTTGCCTAGCATGCACGAAGCTCTGGGTTCAATTCCTCAGAACCACATAAACAAACAAAAAAAGCCAGAAGTGGCGCTGTGGCTCAAGTAGTAGAGTGCTAGCCTTGAGGGAAAGAAGCTCAGAGATAGCACCCAGGCCCCGAGTTCAAGCCCCAGGACTGGCCAAAAAAAAAAGGAACAAGGTAAGATGAAGACTACTGAGACCCCATTAAACCTGATGGAAACCAGCCACTGGTGGCTCATGTCTGTAATCCTAACTACTCAGGAGGCTGAGATCTGAGGATTGCAGTTTGAAGCCAACCCAAGCAGGAAAGTCTATGAGACACTTATCTCCAATTCACCACCAAAAAAGCTGGAAGTAGAGCTGTAGCTCAGCTGGTAGAGCACCAGCCTTGGACCGTTCCTAGATCCTGAGTTTAAGTGCCAGGGCTGGCACCACAAAACAACAACAGCAACAAAAACAATGGATGAAAGTGCTGACTCCCTTGCTTTGCAAGTCATGAGAAGTCTCTCGCCTCATTATTCCACAGGTAGATCTATGACAAAGGGGGGAAAAAAAAAAAGATGTCATTCTGGCCAGTAAAGACAAAAAATGCCAGGATGTAATTTTTTGATCCTGATATTTGTTCAAAGCAAAACCAACTCTTTAGAAAGCATTGCTAAAGTTCATAGGCCAGTGATGCCAGTGCCAGGTCCTTTTGGGGCTCACTACTTGGGGTACTCAGATTTGGGGGTATTGGTCTCTTCCCTGACTTCCTACATCCAGTAAGTGGCAAAAACCCTTCACATCACTCTTTTTTTCTGTCTAGAATTTTCTTTGTAGAGTGGAATATTATCTTATGCCTGAGGAAAGCTCCTTGCCCCTCTCCCGAACACAGCTGCTTAGATGCCTACCTTAACAGGCCCCATGGATTCCTAAACCCATACCATCATCAAATAGCAGGGCTCTGGAGCCACACTTAAGAGGTTCAGACAGTGACTTACAGGGAGTTCTGTACTAAGCAGAAGCTCTTCATCTTCACCTACAAAGGGATACGGTGAGGATTTAATCCATACACATCTTTAGTCCGATGCAGACAACACAACCCTCTCTCAATTACTGTTAGCTCTTTGCTAAAATGACTCCCTAGAGGTCTATCTCAGTGTGAAACTGGGCCTCGGCTCATCAGAGAAGCTTTTTGTTCCAGAGACAGTAAACACAGAACAGAACAAGGAAAACCAGAAACTGGAAAAGGGTGTGGCTGTCAAAGTGCTTCATCAAGAGAATCCAGTTGAAGAGTTTCCAGAAACATGTATTAAGGAGTCTCTGTGGAAAGAATGAAGGATAACGTACACAAGACAGTCAGATGGGCACAGTTTAAGTGAGCCTCAAGGGCAAATCTAAGAAGAGACAAAGACATATTAAGCATATTTATAAAAATAGGGTTTGGAAAGTATACTTAAATGAAAGGTCTGCATTTGAAACTCATCCTTTTTCCCCCCCAGCTCATTAGAGTGGCAAGCCATTTTTCCCTTAACAAACTTAGAGTATTGCTTTTATGTTATGGGAAAACAAAGACATTGAAACAATTCAAAACACCAGCAGGAACACTATACCGTACACCTTGAACTCGAGCTGAGCTGCTGCGTTAAGTGGTGAAGAAGTAGATTTTTCTAGGAGAACTGAAGAGTCATAAGTATCATACTTAAAGGATGTTTTTGCTTGCAAAGGAAGATTTAGTCTTTGCTGCTTTGAATATATTGCTTGGAGCAAGAATAATCTTTTCATTCTGTCCCTGGTTCACAGTGCTTTTCTTTTCAAACATGCCACCCTTCATTCACCACACAAAAGTATTTGGGCTCTGCCATCAACTAGATACTCCCCGTGCAGCATAATGATAAACTAGCTGTTACAAAGAACGTAGAAACCAGCAAGAGTGTTCCTACAAGTCTAACCCAAGTTATTTTCTGTGGCTTAACATATTTTCAATAGCAGCACAACCACATGCTTAATGCTAACATAGAATTCCTTTCACCAGCTATGGAAAAAAAAAATAATCAAAGAGACTATTGCTTCTGTGGAAGTCCTTGTGCATGACTCCAGGGGAATTATTCTTTCCCTCATTCAACATGCTTTATAAGGTTGCCCCATTCTGGCTGCACTAAACCCCTAAAACGTATGAGTCTGTGAGCACCGCAGTTGTTGAGATTGGAAGAGTTCCAGAAGTCTTAGAAAGGATTTTTTTTTTAAAAAAGAATGTTTAAAAGTCTCCAAGAACACTAATTGCCCTGGTAGAATACCTAAACAAGGGGAGCATTTCCCCTTCATAGACTTTATGATCCCAGCTCTCTCTAAAGAACCAGAATTGACGACCTTCATCCTATAGGTTTTCTGAACAACCTCTATCATCCCACCTTAGTCCAAGGAAAGCAAAGTCACAAAATCCTTCTACCCACAAAGCAGTATGCCTTCTTTCCTGACTCAGCCTTCTGCTACTTCACTAGGCAATGAAGAATTCGGGTTAAAGGTAGAATGAACTGAGTTTGAATACTAGCCCCATTACTCATTCATGCTAAGACCTTGTGCAAGTCACTGACCCTTCCAAGTTTCAGTTACTTGTCTATCCAATGAAGAATAATAATATTCTTACCTCATTGAGTTGGGAGAAAATTAAGTGAGATAATTTATGTGGCAAATTCAATAATAGACAGTAAGCAGGAAATAAATATTAGTTCTTTTCATAGATGGAATCTTTCTCTCTCCTAAAATCTCCATTCATTAAATGATTATTGATTTATCTCTAACATCTGGGAAACTGTTCGCAAGGTCTCATCAGCTACCTGTGTAAGAGCATAAAGGGGAAAACCATATACAAACATTCAAATTTGAAGACACTAGGGCAAGTACTCAAATCAGAGAAAATATGAAGGTAAAGAAATCCATTTGAGCTGGACACTGGTGGCTCATGCCTGTAATCCTAGCTACTCAGGAGGCTGAGATCTGAGGATCATGGTTCAAAGCCAGGCCAAGCTAAAAAGTCCAGGAGACTCTTATCTCCAATTAACCACCAGAAAACCAGAAGTGGCACTGTGGCTCAAGTGGTAGAGCGCTCACCTTGAACTAAAGAGCTGAGGGACAGCTCCCACAACCAACAAAAATAAGAAAAAAAATAAAAAAGAAACTCATCTGCCTCCAATTTGAGATAGTATTTTTATTTGTGAGTGTGCTGGTACTTGGTCTTGTTCTTAGGGACTTGTACTGTCACTCAGCTTTGTCATTCATGGTATCATTTGAGTCACATCTCCACTTCCCAATCTTAGATTATAGCTTTCCCTACAATTATGCTACCAGAAGACTGACTTCATCCCATAAGCACCCAATTGAAAATCCAACAAGTCAGTGAATTTTACAATTTTACAGTGAATTTTACAAATATATATATATCTTCTTGTAAAACTACCAATGAAAACATTAAATCATTTAAGCTTATTACTGATTATGTGAATTAAAAGGAACCCAGTGAACATTATGTTTATGTGCTGATGCTAAGGCTTGAACTAGCACTCTACTACTTGAGCCACACTCCACTTCTAGTTCTTTTGTGTGTGCTTAATTAGAGATAAGAGTCTGACAGACTTTCCTACTTTGGCTGGCTTCAAACCACAATCCTCAGATCTCAATCTCCTGAGTAGTTAGTATTACAGGTGTGAGCCACTTGCATCCAACTTATATTTAGTAAATAATTTTGTGTGTGTGTGTGTGTGTGTGTGTGTGTGTCAATCCTGGGACTTGAACTCAGAGCTTACATTTGAACTGTTTTGCTCAAAGGTAGCACTCTGTCACTTCCAGCCTTTTGATGGTTAATTGAAGATAAGAATCTCATGGACTTTTCTGTCCAATCCAGCTTCAAACCTGGATCCTCAGATTTCAGCCTCCCGAGTAGTACCAGGCTTTCCACAAGACTTTATTGAACGCTATTGCAAGCAACATGAAAGAGATATGCTATGAGAATTCGATTTCTCAGAGTGTTTTATTCAAATATTTCAAGAGCACCTTTAAGAGTGATGTCACTAAGTGAACCATTAGAAGTTCCTGGTGTTCTTCACCTCCTCCTAAAACTCTCTAAAACTATTCTTAAACCAGTTCATTTTGAGGAAAATAAGTAAAGGAGCAGAAAATTAACAAATCACAAAGTTAAGACAATGAGAGGAACAAAATAACTACAAAACAACCAGGAAAAAAAATCAGCAATAGTATATTTTTATCTATCATTCATAATCTTTAACTAGAAGAATGGCCCAAGTGCTAAGAGTATAAACCCATGAGTAAGAAAGCTGAGAGAGTAAGGTTCTGAGTTCAATACCTGGGACTGGTGCATGCACACATGCATGTGCACGCACACAAATCTTCAATGTAAATTAATTAAACTCAATCATTCTAGTTTCCATTGGATTTATTTACATTTGAATATTACCTTCTAGGGAAATGAAGCATAATCCTAATAGTTGTACTGTTGGGTATGCTGGCAAAAATAAGAGATGCTCCGGTAGCCCTTCCTGATCAAATTGCAGTAGGTGTTATGAGAAACTTATGATGATGATGATGATGATGATGATGATGAACAACACAACAACAACAACAACAACCACCAAGGTAATCAGCATCACAGACCAGGGTCTGGTCAGTAGCCTGTCACTGAGCAGACTGGGATAATAATGACTTATGTCTGCATGATCCATAGTCTGTAGCAATGTAATCAATCCACATTTGCTCTGGATGTAAAGAAGTAGAAAGCCTGAGGCTATTTCCAAGTCAGCCTTTCTCAAGGATGGCTTGATCTCAGAGAGAAAATATGGCAGAAAAGTCATAGCTCTTCCAAGCTACCCTTTGAGCCCAGGTTCAGGATATGGAGGACAGTAGCAGATGCCCTGCCTGGGGCTTCTTGCTTCCTGAAGGCACATTCTACAACTCTATGAAATTGTAATATTGCTAATTGCTATTCTTTCACATTCATAGTCTATTATTCTGAGGCATCTTGCCAAGAGTAATTAGCAATTTTTCACATCACTCTGAAAAGGCAGGTCAGCATTAGCAGCATCATTATCTCCTGAATCACGAGAGAACATTATGAAAGTGGAAGTCAGCAGTCACTGACAAAACCAAAATTAAACTTATTTTCTGGCTTGATTAACGGAAATATCATAGAATGATAGAATTTCCTTGCTGGAAGTTAACAGATGTATTATTTGAATATAAGACAAATACAACGTCTGTGATTTCCTCTCACTTCTAGTAGAAATTACTGTATATTCTTTTAATTGAGTAGTATGACCACACTATCTTGGTCACAAATGGCTAAAATGGAAAAACATTATATCAGAATCAGAAAGAAAAAAAAATTTCATCCAAGAATTACCACTAAGAAATTCAACTGTTTGGTTTTCATCTGATACTCACTGTCTTTGAAATAGAGAAAAAAAAAATCCCCCAAAATCTCACAAAAGTAATGTGACCAAGATAAATATGCGAATTCTATAGCAACAGAAAATACTAACAAAAATGTTTTCATATGAAAATGTACTAAAATACTTTAACCAACTTTTATTGAGTTATAGCTTAGCGTAATGAAATGTAAAGACTCAACGTACATGGTGTAATGTGTTTCAAAAATGTATGTGCCTCTGTAATACACCACAATAATCAGGGAATGGATCATTTCCAAACACTTAGAAGGCTTTCTCGTTTCCTGGGAGCCAGGTCTTAATATTCCAGGAAGTCACAGATCTAATTTCTATCATTAGACTAATAACTCTTTTGTGTTCGGCTTCTTCCAATCAACACAGTATTTTAGAAGGCTTAATACACACACTAACCAAACAGGTTTAGATGTTGACATTAATTCTATGTGTTGATGTATACCACAACTAAAATTGTAACTTCATTAAGGCACAATATATATCCAATACAGAAACAACCAGTGCATCTGTTTGCACTTAGCCATTGATACCTTTTACCCTTTGACTTAAGAAACATAAAATTATATTAATCATATTATATTGTAAGTTTGATATCATATGTTGAAGGATAATAAAATGGCATTTAAGTAGAAAAAAAAGAAGGCTCAGTAATGTCTTACTTGTAATAGCACCTGAGATTCCTTTTGGTTATATTTATGTTCCACTGTCTTCAGTGATAGGCACATATACCACAATTTGTTACTCGATTCAAAGTTAATGGACTATTTCCAATAGAGCATGTTATGAGTAAATCTGCTAGGAATACCTTTGTACATGTACTTTTGTAATCATATAGTTATTTCTCTTCAGTAAAAACTAAGGTCTGGGGGTGATGGATCATAGATTAGGTGTATATATATATATATATATATATATATATATATATATACACACACACACATATATATATATAGATATATATTTTTTTTTTGGTCGGTCATGGGCCTGGGTGCTATCCCTCAGCTCTTCAGCTCAAGGCTAGTATTCTACCACCTGAGCCACAGGGCCACTTCTGGCTTTTTCTGCTTATGTGATGCTGAGGAATTGAACCCAGGGCTTCATGCATGTGAGCCCTGAGCCACTGAGCCACCTTCCCAGCCCTAAGTGTATAAGAAAGTGAGACTAAAAAGAGCTTTCCAAAATATTTTAACCACCAAGTTTTCCCCTCCCTTCAGTTTAAGGGGTTCTTTCAGTTTTATATAGATTGTAGGTATTTCTTAAGAGGGTTATGGAATATGAGACTTATACATGGGTAGATGATTTTTTGTTTTCTAGTATCACTCCCATCTATCATATAATCACCAAAATTCCCATGAAAATTACCACATGGTAACAGAAAAAAAAGATTTTTTTAAATTTCTTCATTTCTTTTTCTAGAAGACTCAGGTTTCTTTTTCTGCTCATAAATTTATCAAAAGCTCCATTATTTTTTAATCTGTCCTTCCATAAGAGGATTCCTCTTTTACCTACCTGGGCCTCAGCCACTTGGAAACATCTAAAACAATGTCTTCTTTTTCTTGCTTTGCTAGAAAGAACTTGGTCTCTGGAGTTCAGTTCAGAATGTATTTACAGCTCTTCATGGCTCTTGTGTTAGTCATCTATTGCTGTATAATTCATTCTCCCAACATTTAGCAATTTAAGAAAACAACATTTTTTGCCAAGAGCCAATGGCTCACACCTGTAATCCTACCTACTAAGGAGGCTGAGATCTGAGGATCACGGTTCAAAGCCAGCCCAGGCAGGGAAGTCTATGAGACTCTTATCTCCGATTAAAAAGCAGAAAACTGGAAGTGGCACTGTGGCTCAAGTAGTAGAGCACTAGCCTTGAGCTAAAGAGCTGAGGGACAGTGCCCAGGCCCAGAGTGCAAGCCCCACAACAGAAAGAGGAGGAAGAGGAGAATGAGGAGGAGGAGGAAGAGGAGGAGGAGGAGGAGGAAGAAGAGGAAGAGGAAGAAGAAGAAGAGGAAGAAGAAGAGGAAGAAGAAGAAGGAAGAAGAAGAAGAGGAAGAAGAAGAAGAAGAAGGAGAAGAAGAAGGAGAAGAAGAAGGAGAAGAAACAACATTTGCTATCTCACACATTTTCAAAGGGTCAGGTATTTGACCAGGGTTTAGCTGGGTGAATCTGGCTGGAAATCATAGCCAGGTGGTTGGCAGAAACTGTACTCATCAGTAATCTGAAAGTAGGAGCAGGGCTTTGGCTGTGAGCAAGAGGCTCCAACTCCTTGCTTGCTGTTGGCAGAAAGTCTCACGTCTTCATGCTCTGAGCCTCTTCCTAGAGACAGTCACAATGTGTCATTTTATTTTACCCAGTGCAAATGAGCTAAGGGAGGAAGATTGCAAGAAAACAAACCAAAATGGAAGGTAAGTTGTCTTTTATAATCAGTCCTCAAAAGTGACAAACTTTCCTTCTGCCATAGTCTTTGGCTACATGGACCAATCCCAGTAGTGTGGAAGGATAAACAGGAAGTGGCCAACATCACCCAGCACCATCTTTGAGGCTGGTTGCACAGCTTTTAAGTGAAGTGATTGTTCACTTGTTTGCCCAGCCAATGATTTCTCCTGGTCTTGGTGGTCACCAGGTCTTTTACATTCTACAACACCCTAACCAGGGTCAGTGTGACAGTCTAGTGCAATCTTCCAAAGAACTCTGGATTAACTTTTTAAAAATCAGCATCAACTTTTGTTCTTTTGTTTATAGCTTCAGTGACTGAGACCGTGGCCATCCTATGCTGATACCATTAGAACCTTTCATACATAGTTCACCAATTAGACTTCCAAGAGAAAATAGTAGCATTGGTCTAATAGTAAAAGGCATTCAAAGGACCAAAATATAGCAGTTAAGACTCAGGTCCTGGGGTCACTCTGTCCTGTGTAAACCCTAGTTCTGTCCCTCAGTAGTAATTACACTTTCAACAACCTGAGCATTGCTGTGTCACTTTACTCATTTCTAAATAAAAACCAGAGCTACTTCTGACCTTCACTGCATGAAACTTGGGAAAATACTTAAGCGAGAGCACTCACCATTCATAATACAGACTTTATGTTTCTATATTACACACACATTGGGCAAAAAAAAATATTTAGGAAGTGGTTTATCAGACAGCCAATTTTTCCCCTTCTTTCAGTTTAAGGAGTCTTTTTCAGTTTTGTGTAGATTGTAGGTGGTTCTAAAGAGGTGTTTGTGTTTTTTTTTAAAGGGCTTGAACAACAGGAGAAAGTAGTGAATAAGTGTTTTATTTAAGCTTTACAATGGCTTTCTAGACGCTCTCAATTCATAGAGTAAGGTAGTTTAAAACTAGGCAGTTGTGCACTTTGAAGATTGTTCTCTCCCCTCCCTGCCCCCACCTATCTGTCTGTGTTGCACCCCACAGAAGTGAGCAGATATGTGACTCATATTGAGGGAGCAGTTTCTCCTATCAGGGTCCCAGGAGAGGTGAGAGGGCTGGAGAGGCATCTATTTGTTGCCAGCTGCAGTGACGGTCTCAGCTTAAGTCTTGAGCAAGGTCATTAATTCTTTGCCCACAATGCACAAGTGCACAGCAGGCCTGGCAGACTGCTTATTAGTATTCTGCACGTTCCATCGGCTAAATTTGCCATTTCATTTAGAATGCTTCTGATTGCGTTTCTTTTTTTTTTTTTTTTACTCCCAGCCTCCTCAGAGAAATGGATGCCACTATTCGTGATCTGACAGGCAGCCGAGCGCACGATGCATTTGCCATCACACGAAGGGGAGTGGGGGGAGCTATTAAAACACTTGGCTGTCAAGCGTGAATTTGGTTAGAATGATGTGAGTTACAGAAGTACTTCTCATGAAAGAACTGAAAAATAAATAAATCAAGGGAGATTTGTGAAGAGACAAAAGGTTATTTTAATAAGTTTGAACTTACTGAAAATACTTTGTCTTTCCCCTGCAATTACATTCATATAGTAAATGAATGCAGATATTTTAAGACTACAAAATCATTTATATAGTCACTGAAAATTGATTTGTACGCAAGTCAAAGTCAGCTTCACATACTTGGAAAACCTGAGAAATGGCATGTTTTAAAGTACGGACCATTAAAAGATAATTAATATTTACACTTAATTATGCTTTCTCTATATTTCTTAGATGCGATGGACCAGAAGACATTTGAATTGCCTACCTCACAAAAGAAATAAATGAGAAGCATTGTTTTATGGGCTGTGAAAGGGATGTACAATTCATATTCACATCAGCCAAGCTACTAAAACATGGAAATTTATGATTTTTGCCCCCTAGAAAAATCTCATTAAGCTCCTTGAAGAAATAGAAACCTTATGAGCAGTAATCAAAGCATATGAAACCTCCTGAGAAGTTAACAGAGCCCACTTCATCAGACAAGTCCACTGGGGATATGGATTGCCCCAAGGACATGAGTCTTCCCAAATATCCTATAAATTGGAATTCAGCTGCAAATGGCTGAGCTAGAAAGCTTGCACAGTAGCATGGATTTTGAGAATCTTTCCTTGAGAACATATTGGCCTTTTATCATTGTCAAATCCCCAGGAAGCATAAGTAAACAAGAGACAGACTGATTGCCCCATACTGGGCAGATCCATAGATAGAACAGTCTAGGTAGATAGGCCAACTAAGGCTCCATTATCAGCGGCCTTCAACGTGAGTCTTAGTGATTTAGCAGCCCCCATCTGCATGTGTCAGCTTGCAGTAAGCATGCCTGCCCTGTTTACACTAGGAGAAATTGCTCACAGAGGAGCCTAAATGTTATTAGCTTGTGGGACAGCCAATGGAGAATAAACTAAAAGTATTTTGATTTTCAGGGCCATCTGTGGGACTGTGCTCTAATTTCTTGGTGCTGTTGTAACAAAGGACTTCAAACCAAATGATTCACCAAAGTAACAAAAAGATGTTGTCTCATAATTCTGGAAAATACAAGTCTGAAATCAATGTGTTGTCAGGGACATGCGCCCTCTGAAATTCTGAACTCTGTAGCATCTGAATTCTAGCATCTGGCATTTGTCAGCAATCTTCAGTGCTCCTTAGCTACCAGTCATTCTGAATTAGAGCTCACCCTTATAACCTCATTTTAACTTGATAATATGTGTGAAGGGCCAATTCCCAAGTAAGGCAACACTCACAGGTATCAGAATTGGATGGTCACTGGCTCATAGATCAGGTGTGGATGAAAACACTGGTTAGAAGCACCTCTGGACTGGTAATGAAAAGCGTAGTTCTCAACATGCTATTCCTTGAATATCAAGGTTTGCGAAGAAATTATTTGAAATGGGGGCTTGTTAGACATGCTGCAGGGAGGTGGCTCCTGTATAAATGACCACCAGGGCACACTCCTGGCAGTCAGGTGTGGCTAAATCCATGATACCCATTTGTCTCAAGGATCCAGTAGAGTCCTGGGATTTGTAAATGATCTCTCTCTATCTTTCTCTTACCATTTGTGTTAGTCTGGGTTCTCCAGAGAGATAGAAGCAATATCTATGTGGACTACACATATGTAATTAACACATTTATGTGTTGCCTAATGACAGGCATATGTTTGAAGAAACATATTGTTAAATAATTTCACTACTGTGTGAATATCATACTACACTTATACAAACCCACATGGAATAGTTCAATCACTGCATGGCTGCTTGATGTAACTTAATTCAAAGATACTGTAGACACCAGATATGTGGTGCCATGGTAGCATAACATAACACATTGTTTGACACTCTATTTTTATTCTATTTCATGTTATTTGCTGGTCTTGGGGCTTGAACTCAGGACCTGTGCACTGTCCCTGAGCTTCTTTTGCTCCAAGCTTGTGCTCTACTTATGAATTTTTCTGAGTAGTTTATTAAGGATAGGTATCTCATGGACTTTCCTGCCTGGGCTGGCTTTGAACTATGATCCTCAGATCTCAGCCTCCTGAGTAGCCAGGATTACAAGTGTGAGACATCAGTGCCTAGCTTGACATTATTTTTAACAAACAGATGGCATGCACTCTAATATGTAAATCAAGAGCAAAGGTACCTATTACCAAGTATTTTGCTCTATATTTAATGTACAATAATTTTAGATGACTTGCAGCATAATAGGTTATTTATACCAACAGTGCCACAAACATATGACATAAACACATTACTGTACAATATCATCAGGCAATTGGAATTTCTGCTCCTTTAAAATTTTAAGACACAACCATCATATTATTGTTTTGTTGACTGAAACATCATTATGCAGTATGTGACCGCCTACACAAAAGAGGTTTTGTTTTGCTTCTGTGCCAGTACTGGGGCTTGAACTAAAGGCCTGAGTATAGTCTCTTTGTTTTGTTTTGTTTTTACTTGAGGCTGATGCTCTACCACTTGAGCCACAGCTCCATCATTGGCTTTTTGGTAATACTTGAGCCACAACTCCACCATTGGTTTTTTGGTAGTTAGTTGAAGAGTCTCACAGACCTTCTTGCCTGGACTGGCTTTGAACTGTGATCCTCAGGTCATAGCCTCCTAAGTAGGTAGAATTAAGGAATATACCACCAGTGCCTTGCAGAGTTTTAATTTAAAGTATTTGCTCACAAGATAATGGCAACTGGCAAGTTCAAACTTTTAGGGAAGGCTGGAAACGCAGGCAGCAGTAAATTTGTCATCTTTAGACAGAATACCTTCTCTGAGAAACCTTTTCTTTGTGCTTACAGCCTTCAACTGATTCAAGTTGAAGTTTTACACATTAAGGAGGGTAATCTTTACACAAAATCAACTGATTACAAATGTCAACCACATCTACAAACACTTTCACGACAACATCTAGATTACAGTATTGTTTGACTAAACAACTGGGGACCATGGCTTACCAAATGAATACCCCAAATCAATCCTTACTCTGCCCTCCCCCGTGACCTCTCAGAGGTCACAGCTTCAGTTTACCAGTCCTCAAGCCAGCAATCTGGTAAATATCTACGGGCTTAGGCAATTTTAGGATACTATATAGCAAAATTTATAGCAAGTGGAGTTAATAGCCACAGAGCTATTTAAGACAATTGGCTCACAGAATTATAGCTATTTTCATTCTTTCTAAAAGTAAAATCTGCACCATAATACACATTGCTCATAGTGTTATACAAATAAAATGGTGTTTTATATTCATGGTATAAAGATTCCAGGCCCAGCCAGGGGCAATTTGCTTATTATCTTATAGTAACATTACTTGCTACTACCTAGAGGTGTCATTAACCTCCTTTCTCCTTAAGGAGAATTTTATACAAAGCAGATCTGTCTCTCACCAGTCGATAGAACATTTAATTATCAAAGGATCAAAAGCATCTCATTACAATATGGTTGCATAGCCCAGACTCCAGGGGAATTAGGAAGGATGGTGTAAGTATGAATTCCTGAAAGAAAAGACAGTCAATAAAAAAAATGAAGGCCGCAGAAGATAACAGCTTTATAATCATAACATGTCTGTTTCCATATTCCTATCACAGAAAACACCATGGAGAAAACTTACAATAGGAAAATCATAGAACTAAGTATGAATATCTGTTTCACAGACATGTTGAACATTTGGAAGTGATCCCAAAGGTTGTCCTTGTGAATGCCAGCTGCTGCAAAGACCCTTTAAGGTTTCGGTCCAGGTCACCTCTCAAAAGACAGTGGAAGTCTATAAAGCACAAATGCCATGTGAGCCCCTCCCAACTCCCATAAAGAAAGAGGTGTTACAGGCCTTCATTCCTTGGCCACATTCTTTCCACTCATATATGATTTTTGGGGGAGAAATTTTTTTGAAATGATATAATATGCCAGCAGAAAGATAGGAAATTGACAGCTGAATACACAGCAGTATCATTTATAACTCATTTTTCCAAGAGAATACCAACTCATTTTCCTATAAAACTTGATGGAGGACAGCACCAAAAAATGCCAGAAGTAGAGCTGTGGCCCAAGTGATAGAGCACTAGCCTTGAGCAAAAAAATCTCAGCAACAGTGCCCAAGCATTGAGTTCAAGTTCAAGTCCCAGAACTCACTCCAAAAACAAAAACAGCAACAACAAAAAACTTGATAGGTTTGTTTAGTGACTAACACAATACAGATCTCTATTTAACACAAATGATAGAAAAAAGAAACCCTGGAGCCATCTTTCCTGGAAACATTTCGCATCTCCGGCCTGAAGATATGATTTAAAAACACCACTCAATTGCATTTCAATTTTTCTGCCAGCTGTACTCATTATAAAATTTCTGATATGGTCTGGGAAGGGAAATTTATTGAATAGAGGTAGTATTTGCCATTAGAAATTGAAAAGTCTTCAGCATCACATTTTATTCTGTTTGAATGCTCACTTACTGTGCTTTGGGTAAGTGTATTGTGTTTGGTTCTTTATCAGTATCATATAAAGTACAGTAATCTACTTATAGTAATTTAAATACTTTGTATTATAGTTCCTATCAAGAAAATAAAACCTGAGTTATATTAGCAAAGGAGATTATTTTTACTGCATAAATATTTTATGATATCTACTTTTCATTTCTTGCCCTAATGCTTTATTACCATGGTCTCTTATTCATTCCACGCTTGATATAAATTAAATGGGAGATTTTGATGTGTGTGGTTGCCAGGGCCTTGGGGGCATAGATGCTCTTCTCTAAGATTCAATTGCTTAACCTCTCCGAGGATTAATTTGCCTAACCACAGGCCCTGAGCTATCCAAGAAAGGGATAATTTAGAAACATAGCAGCAGGCTGCAGATGTGATAACTTACAACCTCCTACTTCGTGGGAATTCAAAGACAGGCTTCACCCAGAGACATTCTAGAAAGGGCTTATAAAATTGAATGCAGTCCCATTCTCCATTGTTGAGAAGGGAAGGCACTTGGTTCAGGGACTTCATTACTTGCTGGCACCTCTGTGTGAGGTGGGGGGGTGAGAAAAGGTGGAGGGGAGGTGGTAACATTCCATGGTTACCACTTGTTACCAACTCACAGGAACTCCTGACAGCTAAAACCGGTCTGCCTTCCTTAGGGAATTGGGCTACACTGGTCTCCCCCCCCAAAAAAAAAACACACATACACACATCTCAGTTATCGCAGCATGACAGTACTGACTGCTGCTATTTTTTTTCCAAGTTGCTCCCATAAGGAAAAGGATAAACAAAGGTTTAAAAAATACTTACGAACAATGAATAGGATAAGAGGAGAGCACACTAAAGGGGCAAGCGAGAACAGATCTCAAAATGACTTATGACCCTGAAGAATGTACGTGCATTCTACATGCCAGGTTTCACGGTCAGTGGAAGCCTGGGTACTTTGAGTTTGCACCATTTTAGATCATTTGGAGGCCTGGCTAACTTCCTTTCTTGGTAGATAGATTTTATGCAAATGGAAAGCCATGGTAAACGATTTTGTTAAAAGAAATCTATAAGGTTCCAACAAATACTTACTGTGTTCAATGTTTTACTGACAGTAAAACTTCACATACTATGGAGATATACAATGAAGTACAAAGGTTCAGGTGGTGGTATTTGGTACTCACGTTTGCAATTTACTTAGGCATTCCTGGTCTTCGATATGACAGGTAATAACTAAAGTCTTCAAGCTTTTTCCTTTATTAGAGCTATTGAACTCAAAACCAGCCTTCCAACAATTTGCTGTCACAGTATTTGACCTTCACACAGATCAGAGTCATTATTATAAATCAAGTCGACTGTTCAGTTTTTTTTTTTTTTTTTACTAACTCCTGGCATTTAACAATGTATAACCTGGTGCCAACAAGATCATCAAGATATCTCTGACACACAGTGAAGTTTTATGACAGTGATAACACTTAACTGATCCAGAATAGATTTATTATTTTTAAAGGTTTCTGTGTTGTTCCCATTGACGTTAAAACACAGAATTCAGCTAGGCACCGGTGGCTCACATCCACAATCCTAGATACTTGGGAGTTTGAGATCAGGAGGATTTGAGCTCAAAACTAGCCTGGGCAGAGAGTTTGTAAGACCCCACTCCACTGCTCATACCCATCTCAACCACTAGATAGGCACAGTGACATATACCTGTTATCCTGCCTATGATCTTGGTTCCCAGCCAGCCTAGGCAGAAAACTCCACAGGCAAATGCCCAGGCAGGAAACAGGAGCCTATCTCAAAAATAACCAGTGGGCTGGGAATGTGGCTTAGTGGTAGAGTGCTCTCCTAGAATGCATGAAGCCCTGGTTCGGTTCCTCAGTACCACATAAACAGAAGACTAGAAGTGGAACTGTGGCTAACGGGTGCTAGCCTTGAGCAAAAGAAGCTCCAGAACAATTGTCTATTTTTACAAGAATGTCATTTCAAGAGTCCAAGGAATGCTACTGTAGGCAAAAGAGAAACATTAAGGAATTAAAAGCCATGGTTTCAACCTTTTTTTTTTCTGAGAGATCATGCTAAAGACACTAATGATCATTAGTCTGAACACATAAAAATAGGTCTAATAAGGAAAACTGAAGGCCTGAACAAAAGACAGAATGAGGAAAATGTAATGCTGGAGATAAATATTTAATAAACATGCCAGCTTAGTGTCTGGAGAGCAACACTTTGAAGAAGCAAGGAGAGTTAAAGGGGAAAATAAAAGCTAGTCTAACTTTTGGTACAATTTTCAAGCCAGCTGCTCAAACCAGAGCAACCTCCTCCCTAATAAGTATCAGGGTGTAAAATGAACCATACAAGCTGGAAAGAACTCTGGGCAGAGTAAAGTGGTTAGAGTTCCAATTCCAACTTGACAACTATCTAAGAGAGAGAAGAGTCATAAGCTCTCCTGTCTATTTCACAAGGATTTTTAAAAGATATTTTTAATTGTACAAGATATAGGTTTCATTATAACATGTTCAGAGAAGTACATAGGTTTCCATACAGATTTCTGGAAAAAAAGTTTTAAATGTAGTTCAATTTATTAGTTATCTCTTATATTTAGCAAGAGATGTACAATTTGTAAAGTATTATACAACCTAAATTAGTATCTATGAGCTGATTGAAGTTTTCCCTCCACTCCTTCTTTTCCTGGCAATCCAATGATAAAATAATACAATAGAAAGTTTTGTTAGAAAACAAGTCTGAGAAAAGTTGTTAGACCACCTTTAATAGGATTATATTCTGCAGAAGATAGTGAATGTAAGCTGGCAAGAACTAGTCTTCAAATACAAACAGTTTGATTTTTCCTTCGCTAGTATATTCTTTCCTGCATCATTTTAGTCCTTAAGATTTCTTCTGGTATTGTCATGTCTCATAGTTGATAATGACTACCCAAGCAAAAGACCAAACAGAAGAAGATCAAGAAACTTCCAAGGAAGACAACTGGCCACAAGGCCAACAGAGTAAGATGAAGAAGGAGACAAGGAATAAAAGAAAGGGTCAAACGAGAATGCATATGGACAGTCACAGGCCCCAGATTATAGACACGTAAATAGTAAAGCCAGTAAACAGTCTCTCTTCACTGGTTCACTATGTCACTAGTGAGCACGAAGTGGGAAATGGTGTATACGTTTACTCAGCTGAGTGAAAGGTTAGCTGGATCCCTTAGCTCTTCCCTCAACTCAATCATCAACAGTTACCTGCGCTCTGACGGTAAAAACTGGAAGCAAATGAACCATAGGGGACACATCAATGATTGACTAGTAAGACAAGCTTTGACTCTCTGACTCCTAATCCCTCCCTCCCTCCCTCCCTCCCTTCCTCTCTGTCTCCCTCTCTCTCCCTCTCTCTCTCTCTAAGATAAAAAGTACATAATCTTACAATATTATTTCTAGTCTCATCTGCTGTACCGTGGCAGACTTTCTTCCAGGAAAATCCAGAAAGCATTAAACATTGATCTAGGCACACAACAAAGAGCCTCTTGTTAGAAACAAGTCTTAGAATCACATTAGGATTTATTGCTGCTTGATGGGTTTTATCTCCTGTATTTTGATTCCTGACTTTTCTAAAGTTTCCCCAAACTCTTAAACTAAAAGTAAAATGTGAGTTCTTGGCTACTAAGCCTTGTTAAAGGAAGTATTAAAAAGAACTGTGGTTAAGCTACTAGTTTTCCATCTCACAGAGAGCAATTCAGCTGCATACAAGGACACATTGTGGATTTGAAGTTAATCAGATTCAGCAAGTTTTAAAGGTGGATTTGAAATCTGCACTGGTAGCCAGGAACTTAAACACTGGAGGATATGGAGTCAGAATCTGAAATCACAATATTTATCAAAAATTGTATGTCACTGTAAGCCTTTCGTCTAAAAGGTCACAAATAACATTAATCTTGAGCAAGAAGAAATGCTGGTTTAGATCACACTTGAAATGTAAGTCTGGTTATTCTACTTTACAGAAGTTTTAAAAATACTATTATAATGATATTGCTTTCTGAAAATTTGTAAATATTTCACCTTTTCTTAAACAGGCAAAACAAAAAAAAATCCTCTCCCATATCAACACTTTCCACCATCACCAGACATTTCTTCACATTTTCTAGCCTTCACACTGTCACTTCCAGAAACCTAGAAGAAGCAAACTGTCCATGAGAACCTGAGATCTGTGCCAGGTACTGAGGGCTCACATTGTAATCCTAACTATTCAGGAGGCTTAGACCAGAGGATCATGGTTTGAAGTTAGCATAAGCAGGATAGCTTGTGAAAAAGGATCTTAGTTCAATCTTAGTACTAGCACAATAAATAAACAAATAAGTCTGGCATGGTGGCTCACACCTGTAATCCTAGCTACTCAGGTGGCTGAGATCTGAGGATCATGGTTCAAAGCCAGCCCGGGCAAGAAAGTCTGTGAGACTCTTATCTCTAATTAACCACCAGAAAACTGGAAGTGGTATTGTGGCTCAAGTGATAGAGCACTAGTCTTGAGCTGAAGAGCTGAGGGACAGAGTCCAGGCCCAGAGTTCAAGCCCAACAGCTGACAAAAAATAAATAAATGCATTAAGTAAGTAAATTTTAAAAAGAACCTGTTATCTCATGAATACTCCCTATGAGAATAACTGAAAAATCACTATTATTTCTTCTCTGAAAAGTGAATGTAGAGAAGCTAGATGTTTTTCCAAAAATAACTGAGTAGTTATGAAATGAAATGTTAGCAGGTATAGTTATGGTTCTTAGATTCCTGTTTTATCTTCCTTTTCAATGCTGTTGTTGTTGGTCACAGAGCTTGAACTCAGGGCTAGCACTCTACAACTTTGAGCTCAGTCTCCTAAGTAGCTAGGATTACAGGCATGAGCCACCAGTGCCCAGCTAGTCTTTTATCTTTTGTGTTAAATCACAATCAAAAACATGAAGTGCATTTAGATCAGACGCTACAGATGGAAGTATTTCTAAGTTATCAATATTTTTTAAATTTTTATTAATACAAAGGTGATGTACAGAGGGGTTACAGTCACATGTCATGTATATTTCTTTTTGGATGTGACTCCTTTCCTCTAAGTTATCAAATATTAAGGTTAAAAGATTTTAAACAAATCAAACCTATTTTGGATTATAAAAGAGATATTAGGCGCTGGGAAGGTGGTTCAGTGGTAGAGTGTTTGCCTTGCATGCATGAGGCTCTGGGTTCAATTCCTCAGCACCATATAAGCAGGAAAAGCCAGAAGTGCCACTGTGGCTCAAATGGTAGAGCACTAGCATTGAGCTGAAGAGCTGAGGGACAGTGCCCAGGCCCAGAGTTCAGGCCGCAGGACTGACAAAAAAAAAAAAAAAGAGATATTAAAAATCTAAGCAAATCTAGTTGGCTGCCAGTAGTCCATGCCTATAATCCTAACTTCTCAGGAGGCTGAGATTGAGATTCACTGCCAGCCTAGGCAGGACAGTCTATGAGACTCTTTTCTCTAATTAAACACCAAAAAAACAGGAAGTAGAGCTGTGGCTTAAAGCGGTAGAATGTTAGCCTTGAGCAAAAATGCTCAGGAACAGTGTCCAGGCCCTGAGTTCAAGTCCCAGGACTAGCACACGCGCACACACACACACACACACACACACACACACATGTGCATGCATGCACACGCACACACATCTAAGCAAATCTAATAAATTAAACTATTATGAAGATGTTAATGAAATAATATGGTGCTCTTTATATATTTAAGCATATTTGACTTCAGGGGACGCTGCCATATCCCCTGAGATCGTTATGGCTATAATTTTTCTAATTTTATAAATCAGTTGTATTTTAAATGTCTAAGAGGGACTCACTATTTAAAAACAACAACAACAACAAAAACAAACAAGAGCTGTTTTATGCCTTTTGTAAGACTGTATCCTTTTTGATGAATAATTACTCCTTTATTTGGGGACTTTTTATTCTTTTTTTTGTTTTGTTTTCTTATAGGAAGCCATGCCCAAAGTTTCAGTTAATGGGAAAGTAACATTTTATAGCAGTTCACTTTTGACAGATGTATGACTAGTTGAATATACTCACTAAAGCCTTTTATTTGCACTGTAGGCAATAGTGTAGAGCAACAAAAATAAATAAATAATAGCAATAGTCTTTACCCCCTTAAAGAAAAGCTCACAAACCTAAGTTTAGACTATGCTTATCTGTTCCTATGGCCTTAAATTTAGGCATTTCTTCTGTGTGGGGGCTGCTGCTTGGAGAGTTATCTTTTTCTCAGCTATCTGTCTAATTGGTAGCAGCTGTTAATCAAGCACATTGTCACAAATCCCCAGTGTAGCATTCATCCTAAAGGTTGTGGTATTTTTACATTTTGAAAGGGAGCCATATGCCTTAGGCAGCATGAGAAGGACTAGATGATTTCTAGTAATTATAGTGAGTTGATGTAATTTGGCCTGAAATATCTGATCTGAATGTGTGTCGATCAAATTCCCTGGGACCTTGTCAGGTTTCATCAACATTTTGTGTTCTTCACACATAATCTAACAGGAAATGTCCCCTTAACTCTGTTTATACAGTAACTCTAGGGAAGAACTATGTGTGTGTGTGGGGGGGGTAGCTTTAGTATCCTGAAGTTTGAGTCTATGTTATAGCATTAATACTTTAAGTCATTCTATTATCTTTATATATTTGGTTGCACTGAAGTGCTAAATGCTGAATACCAAGTCAAGTGTAGTTCTGACCTCAAATGCTCCTTGCTATAGAGAGAGGTCTCAGTAAGAGGACACAGGAAAACCAGACTGCGGTTTCAAATACTGAGACCCCCACATTCCTGTATACTCTTAAGTCCTGCACCCTGAAACTTCTTCAGGGTAGATCACGTTGAAACTATCCCGAAGCTCATGGAGACAAGATACTCACCTTTTGGATCCCCTGGCCTCTTTCCAATGGGAGAGTGTGTTAGGACAAAGTCTCACATGTCTTTCCTTGCTGTTTGTGTTAGTTAGCTCCCGGAGTATCAACATCCAACTCCTTTATTCTCCAGACACTGTCATCATCATAAAACTCTTCTTCCTTGCCCTAGATAACTAGATAACCTAACTTAACCTCTCGAAGTGTGTGTGTGTGTGTGTGTGTGTGTGTGTGTGTGTGTGTGTGTGTGTGTGTGTTCATGTTGTTACTGGAGCTTAAACTCAGGGCCTGAGCACTCTTAGTTTTGTCACTCAAGGCTGGCACTCTAACACAGCTCCACTTCTGGCTTTTTAGTAGTTAATTGAACATAAGAGTCATGAACTTTCCTGCCTGGGCTGGCTTTGAACTGGAATCCTTAGAACTCAGACTCCCCTTTAGGATAACCGGCATGAGCCACCAGGGCTGGGCTACACTCCTTCTTCTGAGCCCCAAGTTTCCACTGTTTCTTGCTCCCTACAACCTCAGTCTGCTCTTGCAATAGAGGTGCTGCCTCCATTTCTCTGCAGTATTGAGGATAACTGTGCCCACACGGATTTCCCAGATGGAGGCTCTTTAATATAAATACCTAGTGCTGTGCTCATGTCCCACCCTACTTCTGTAATAGATTGCACGTTTGCATGATGGCTGCAGCAATATCCCCCAGGCACTCCCACCTTCTTCTACCACGTGACTTTGGCTCTTAGACAGGAACATTCCTCCTCGGCAACAGTAACCTCTACCTGTATCTTCCTCCTCCTCCTCCCTTTCTGCAGGAGGCAGAGGTGTCCCTCCTGCCTAAGGATTGTACTCTCTAGTCTCCTCATTGCTATGTCTGTGAAGAGTTGCTTGGCCCTCGTGCGGCCATGCCTCACTTCCTTCTTCCTCTGCAGCCTTCTAACGGCAGCTTCTGTCTCTCAACCACACCAAATCAGCACTTACTCACTGCTACACTACTCATTGCTAGTGGAGTGGGGGAAAAATGCCGTAAGAATCATCCAGGGGAGAGAGCAATCAGAGAAGAACCTAGTACTAGTGCATAAGAAATGACAAGAAATGACCAGAGGCAGAAGACTGAGAAGGCACATGTGCTGGTTCATTTTGGCTGTCAACAGGACTGGCTTGAGGGATGATTAGAGCTGGTAAACCCCACTTCTGAGGGTGTTTGTGAGGATGTGCTTTGAGAAGATGGGTATGTGGGTCAGCAAACTGGGTAAAGAAGGTCTACCCTGAATGTGGGCAGCACCCCATCTGGTAGACCGGCTGCCCTGATGGAATGGAAAAGCAGGAAGGAGAATTACTGTCACAAATGTTGAACGCTTCCTGAAAGTGGGTGTGTTTTTCTGCTGCTGATACTCATGGACATCTAACTCCAGGTTTCTCAACCTTTGAATGCAGACTTACATAAACAGCCCTTCAGGAGAGGGGAGGGGGTTCAGGCCATCAGCCTCAGACTGGAACTGCAACACTGGTCTCACTCTAATTTTGAGGATTCTTAGACTGAGCTGTTAAAAATTTCCATTGATCCCTAGCTTGAAGACAGTCATTACTGATAAGGTGAACTTATGTAATAAATCCCCTCTTGTAATTATATATACTTTATTGATTGTTTCCCTAAAAAAAAGATAAGAAAGAAAGAAAAACCTGAAAAACTGTAACTGATATTTTTAAGAGAAGTATATTGGATAATTCTATAGAATCCAAAGGAGAAAGGAATCTCAAGTTGAATGGTAAGTTCATGTGTTACATGGGATTCACATACAACCAAAATTTAAAGTATTCAGTGGATTAGTAATTAAGAGGTTAATGGTGACTTAAATATCCCAGAACAGTATGGGGAATCTAAATAGAGAAGGTAAGATGTGCATCATAAAAAGAAGAAAAAGGAGGAAGAGGAGGAGGAGAAGGACCAGGAGGAGGAGGGGGAGGAGGAAGAAAAGGAGGAGGAGGAAGAAGAAGAAAGGGATCTGTCCATAAGTAAAAAAAAAAAGTCTAAGAAGAAGGCTGTTTCAGAAAGCAGAGATTAAGAATTCATCTTTAGAGTCAAATAGACCTCAATTTGAACCCCAGTTCTACCACTTAAAAAGCCATACAAGCTTTGGAAAAGTATATATTCTTTCTGGGCCTGCTACCAATTATGTTAAATATAGTAGTAATAGCTACTCTGCAGGGTTGTTGTGGGAATGAAATTAAATGAGGGTTAGGTGTATGGTATATGTAACATATGCTCTATGATTGACTGGCAGCCATTGTTCTTAAAGATGGAGCATGAGAAATTAAGTATATTTCTAAGTTGGCAAAATAAAACTAAAGGGAAAGTTTAAAGTCTTGTGACTAGAGTAAGTGAGATTCATCAGCTTGGTGGAGAGATTGGCACTGACTGGGAAAGAAGAAAAAATGTGGAGTGATAATTGATGATATAAATAGTTGTCCTTAAATGGGGTTGAACTTTGAAATTGGTGGAGTAGATTATGATTTGGAGATGTGTTTCCCAGAGGCCCAAGTGTTAGAGGCTGGCTCTTTGGACTAAAGCACTATTGGGAGGCAGTAGAAACTTTAAGAGATAGGGCCCTGTGAGAGGAAGTTAGATCATTGGAGGCATACCCTTGAAACGAACATTGGGGCCTTTCCCCCCACCCTCTCTCTGCTTCCTGGCTACCATCAGATGAGCAGATGTTGGGTTCGATTCCTCAGTACCACATAAGCAAAAAGAAAAAAAAAAGCCAGAAGTGGTGCTGTGGCTCAAGTGGTAGAGTGCTAGCCTTGAGCTGAAGAGCTGAGAGACAGCGCCCAGGCCCTGAGTTCAGGCCCCACAACCGGACCTCCCAAAAAAAGAATACTTGCTAAAAGGCACAGACAACAATGCAGAACTATGATAATTTAAGTAGGTGAGTACTGGTGAGGCCTCACTGAAACTAGAAGCCTTAGTTGAACAACAACTTTTATCCAAATGGATGCTTGCTTCACTGACCTGCACTGATCTATGTCCATTTCTCATCACCAAAAATAAGCTGTCTACAAATACAGATTGGATTGATCTTGTTCACTGCTACATTCAGTGATTGGTGTTGCATGGTACTCATGAAATCACTGCAAGAAAAATAAACTAGTGAGTGGAAATATTACAAAATTTGCATGGACTGTGACTGAATACAATGGAAGAATAATTAGAATAGGAGCTAGAATTTTTTTTCTGCCAAGGTAGGTGCTTGATAGAAGCACAGTTATTTTAAGGGTAGCTACCATCTTACAAGAAGCAATTTTAGTTAAGGCACATTCCTTGTTTTCCTAGCAAGCTCCTGTTGGGGCCAGATGTCCTGGTCCTAGTTCATTTTTCAGATTAAACTATTAGTCCCTTTTAAACTAGGTAATTTGTGTGTGTGTGTGAGATTGTGAGCCTAAATTCTGACCAATCAGAATGAGGAGCAATAACACATCAAGGATGAAACCCAGGTGAACTTCCTGCCCAATCACTTGTTTACTGGCTGAACAAAGGAGCAAATAAGAAAATTATGGGAATCACAAAAATGAATCAGGTGTAACAGAGAATGAAGAGAGGCCACAAGAAAACTGCTAAACTAAGACAGAGTTAAAAATGTCTCCTAAGGCCATTAGTTCAAAAAAAAAAATCCAGGCACCAGTGGCTCACACCTGTAATCCTAACAATCAAGAGGCTGAGATCTGAGGATCTCAGTTTCAAAGCCAGTCCAGGCAGAAAAGTCCCTGTGAGACTCTCATATCCAATTTAACCACTCAAAAACTGGAAGTGGCACTGTGACTCAAAGTGGTAGAGCACTAACCTTGAGCAAAAGAGCTGAGAGACAGTACCCAGGCCCTGAGTTCAAGCCCCAAAATCCACAAGAAAAAAAGATTCAGTGGAATAAGAGATTCCACAAGTCCTGATTGGCTTTTAAATTTTCAAAGGTAGAACTATTATTGGAGATAATATGTATCCAAGGGATTATAATTTTTTAATGGGAAGCTGAATTTCAAAAAAACTGTAGCTTTAGAATCATGAAACTGATGGAATAAAAACCAAACAGTATGTCTCGTCTTTCAGGTTATTTGTGTGTTTCTTATCTTGCTAGAGGGTAGGGACTATAAGGCATTCACACATGAAATATTTTTAAAGTGGATGAAAATAAGGGAGAATTGCCTAACTCTCTCAACTAACACCCATCATTAAGCAGCATGTCAATCAAAGCAACAGTATGAAAAGCTGTCCAATATATGTTCCAAGGGAGGCTATCCAAATGTTAAAGAAAACAGGAGATTAGCAATTAACGGTAGAGATGAAATCAATGACAAGCTGACTCAAATTCTCATTTAAATAGTGTCATCCGTTAAATAACTCCTTTTTAAAGTGTGAGATACAAAGAACATTTCAAAATAAAAAGTTTTGTAAAAGTCTGATCAAGAAAATGTACCTGAGGTGAATTTTCTTCATCACTGAAGTGTCCAGCTATCTCGTCAGCATGGTTCTGTGGCTGTTTTCGTATGTGAAAAATAGGGGTCATATTACTGCCCTCCTCCTAGTGTGTTTAGTGGATTAAATAAGATATTTTTCAAAGACCCTAGCATAAGATGATCTGAAAACTACAGCTATAACTATTCCTTTTTTTTTTTTTTTTGTCGGTTGTGGGACTTGAACTCTGAGCCTGGGCACTGTCCCTCAGCTCTTTGGGTCAAGGCAAGTGCCCTATCACTTGAGCCACAGCCCCACTTCTGGTTTTCTGGTGGTTAATTGGAGATAGAGTCTCCTGGACTTCTGTGCCTGGGCTGGCCTTGAACCGTGATCCTCAGATCTCAGCCTCCTGAGTAGCTAGGATTACAGGTGTGAGCCACCGGTGGCCCGGCAAACTATTCTTGAGAATAAACTAAATCCTAGTCCCCTAATCTTCCGCCCTAGATACCCAGTGTAAGGTCTGCCCTGGGAAAGCAGAGCACTCCTCCCTCCTCCCTCCTCCCTCCTCCCTCCTCTTGGTTAAGTCTCCAACCAGTACCAGGTAAGTGGCACATTTGGAGGCAGTCACCTTTCCCCCCACCCTCCCTGAGGTCACATCCGCATCCAGTGTGGCCATGTGGCCACCCCTCCCCCCCCCTTCCAGGCCTTGATAAGTTGTGGCCTGGCTATGTATGGTTTGACCTTTTTTTAAAAAAAAACCCCTGCTATGTGGCTTCCAGCTTGACCAGAGACGGCCTGCGGCTTGAAAATAAACCTTTCCTTTGCCTGAATACTACGTGCTGCTCTCTCTTTCCTCTGCTGCCAATTTAATTTACTTAACACCCAGGTATCAACATGTATTTCTATAGAATAAATGTATATGACCCATGACTCATATGTTGAAACTTCTCTTCCAAGGTGTTGATATTTAAAGGCATATAGTCCTGAACATAATGGAGGGGAAAACAACAACAACAAAACAACACTGTCCAAGATACCAAGAATTCTAAGGTTCAGTGAAAGGAAATGGCCACATGGTTCAGGCAGAAAAAAAGTTTATTGGGGGAGATCAAACTGCTGGCCCCCACAAGATGGAGGCCTGTGGAGAGAGAAGAGGAGAAAAGAAGAGGGAGGGCCTTATGGGTGAGTAGGATTGTATAGGGAAAGGTGGGAGGTGGGGCCAAGGAGGATGCAGAAGTGATCACAGAACCTAGGGAACCTCTCACTGTCTGTAGGAGGCCTGATGGGGAGGAGGGGTGTTAGGTCACTACCTAACAGTGGATGAGGAAGTGACCTCAGAATCTGGGATCCTTTGCTGACTCACAGTCAGGTGACTGACAGATGACTGTTTTGGGGCAGGCTATGTGCTGGCTTTCAGGAAGAGGAAGGGGAAGGGGACGAGGCTCCCAGGCAGACTTAACAAGAATGGGGAGAACTCCCCAAATTTGAATCTGATTACTCATCCAGGAAAGAGACTCAGGTTAACATCTTTCTTCCTTCCTTCCTTCTTTCCTTCCTTCCTTCCTTCCTCCCTCCCTCCCTCTCTCCCTTCCTCCCTCCCTCCCTTCCTCCCTCTTTCTTTGTCTTTCTCTTCCTCTCTCCTCTCTCTCTCCTCTCTCCTCTCTCTTCTCTCCTCTCTCTCTCTCTCTCTCTCTCTCTCTCTCTCTCTCTCTCTCTCTCTCTCATATCAGTATCATTATGTCTTGAACTCAGGGCCTTGAGCTCTTGCTTGGTTTTTTCACTCAAGGCTGGTACTCTACTACTTAAGGGACTTCTGCTTCTGATTTTTGTTGTTGTTAATTGGAGATGATCTCATGGCCTTTTCTTCTTGGGCTGGCTTTGAATCATGATCCTCCTATCTCAGCCTCCTAAGAGGGCCCTGGGCCGAGAGAGAGAGAGAGAGAGAGAGAGAGAGAGAGAGAGAGGGGGGGGGGGGGGGGGGGGGGGGGGGGGGGGGGGGGGGGGGGGGGGGGGGGGGGGGGGGGGGGGGGGGGGGGGGAGGGAGAGAAAGAGAGAGAGAATGGTTTTGAAATGTTAAAAAAAACTATGTGCAAAACATATTTTAATCAAGTGCAGAAGTAACAGACTTTCAGACATATACAAATTCAAACTCTCCCTTCCCATCAATATTTTCTTTAAAAAATAGTTTTGGGGTTAGGAATGTGGCTTAGTGGCAGAGTGCTTGCCTAGCATACATGAAGCCTGGGTTTCCTTCCTCAGTACAACATACACAGAAAAAGCCAGAAGTGGCACTGTGGCTCAAGTGGCAGAATGCTAGACTTGAGCAAAAGAAGCTCAGGGACCCCCTAATCTGGGAGGGGGTAGGGGAGGAAGTAGTTTTTGAAAGGCAAAGAAATACTCATGCAAAACAATTCAAAAAACAAGCAGAGAGGGTGGAGGTCACTATAGGAGTATTAGTTTCCTGAGGCTATGTATTTTTAAGTGTTGACTAAGTGCAATAGATCAATATACCACATTTTAGCTCATCATTTGAGATTTTGAAAGGTACAACAGAATATATGAAAATAAAGACACAATTAAAAATAAAGTCAGGAGTCAGCTAGTTTTGCTCTTAGTGAACTTAACTCCTTAATCAAAAACAGGCAAAAAAAATTCTTGTGGTATTGTTTAGTTAACTTCCAAGTGAACAAGACAGAAACAGAAAAGGTGGTCTTTGAACACAGAAGGATTGTTATAGGACAGATGTAATAATGCAACAGGAAGATATTATGCCCTTTACACTATTTGTACTTTGATCTCCATGTAAGTGTATTCTTGTGGGTTTTTGTAATTGTTGTTTTGTTGTTATTTTTGTGTTAGTCCTGGGGCTTGAACTCAGGTCCTGGGCACTGTCTCTGAACTTTCTTGCTCTAGACTAACTCTCTACCACTTGAGCCATAGCTCTACTTCCAGCTTTTTTGTAGTTAATTGCAGAGTTTCGTGGTCATGGTTGCCTGAGCTGGCTTTAATTGTGATCCTCTGATCTCAGCCACCTGAGTAGCCAGGGTTACAGATGTGAGCCACAGACACCAGCCAAGTATATTGTTCTTTATAATCACTTAAAGGAACATTTCCCCTAAAGATTCCTATGAGATCTCAATGAAATCTGCCCACATCTCAGTGAACTGCCCACATTCCTTGATTTGTAGCTTTCTTGATCCATATTCAAAGTCAGCAATGGTGGAATCCTTCCCCCAGTACTTTCTCCCTGGTTCTATGCAGCTGAGAAATATTCTCTGCTTTTAAGAACTCATATTATTAGCTTGGGCCAGTCTGGATGATCCAGGATAATCTCTCCTTCTCAAATTCCTCAGCAGTAATTATATTGGCAAAGCTTCTTTTGTCAGAAAAGGTAACCTATGCACAAGTTCTCAGGCTTCTAATACTAACATCTTTGAGATCTCAAACATCATGATCTCAAACCACGGGTATATCAATCTTCCATTGGTATGGGGGTGATTTTTCAAATAACTACATGGTGTTCACCTGTTTTTGGGCCACCTTCTAAGTATCATTTCAGAGAATTTTGATTGTGCTTACCTTTCCACTCCATCATGCTTTTTAAATTTTCACTTGTTCTTTCTTTCTTTTCTTGTCACCTTGCTGTGAATTCACAGCTTCTATGAAATCTAATTATAGAATTTCTTCTCATGAAGAAACATCATTAGCACTGTTAGCCTGCAAATTACATTGTTAAATCTGTATCTTTTTAATACTAAAGTTAACAAAGGTAATATTGTTACTAAAGCTTATGTATATATATATATATATATAAATACAAATATATATACTGATATAATATAGCTATAATCCTCACTGCATGAAAGAGGTGAGAATCAGACAGATTGAGATAACACTTCTGTTCAGGATTTGAAATGTCAAGTCATTTTCCTTTCCTTACAATTGTCAAAGGTCAAGCATTCACAGATTCCTTTGCTTGTGTTTGTCTTCCTTCTTTTTAGTTACCAAATCCAAGTTATTCACTATTAAGGGTTTTTTCTCACTTGCCTATTGTAACACAGTCAATGAACTTTAGATCTGTGTCTCTCGGTTTCTAATGTTCTATCTGTACAATGAACAAATGAAGGTCAGACATAACTGCCAACACTATTTCCTAAAGTTTCATCTCATGAAAAAACATGGACTTCTTATACAGTAATTTACTCATTAAATTAGCTTTTGTATAGCTACAACTGCAAATTATCACAAAGTTAGCTGTCTAATCAAGGACATTTATTCACTTTGCCTTACATTCTGTAGGTTAGAATTGGATATAGGTCTCAATAAATTAATACCAAGTGTCATCAAGGTTGCATTCTTTCCTGGAATTCTCCAACAAGAATCCATTTCTGTGCTTTTTCTAGCTTTTACAGACTGCCCATATTCCTTGATTTGTAGCTTTCTTGGTCCATCTTCAAAGTCAGCAAAGTCAAGTCCTTCCCTTACTGCCTTCCCCCCTGGTCCTATGCCACTGAGAAAGGTTCTCTGCTTGTAAGGACTCGCGTTATTAGCTTGGATTAGTCTGGATGATCCAGAATAATCTCTTCTCCTCAAATTTCTCAACAGTAATCATACTGGCAAAGCCTCTTTTGCTAGACAAGGTAACCTATGCACGAGTTCTCAGGCTTCTATTAATGACATGTTTGGGGCCATTGTTCTAGTGCTAACACATTTATCTGTGATCATTTATCTGTGCCCCTGGATGAGGATGAAAATATGACTTTGATTTGAGAACCAACCTTTTAAGTACTTCAAAAACTTATTTTCATACTGATAAATGGGGCTCTCAAAGAAGCAAGTTACAATTCTGAACAGCACATCCCAATCCTTTCAACTTACACCTCAATAATTAAGCAGTGCTAGGACAGAACTTTGAAGACACACAAGTGTGTTCAAACTTCACTTAAAACAGAAAGGCAGCAACCCAGGTACACAACAAGAGCTCATTTATCTAAGACACTGTTGGGGGAGGGGAAGTGCCAGATTTTTTTAAATTAATTAGTTTATTTATTTTGTGAGTCATGGGGCCTGAACTCTGTGCTTAAGCACTGTTCCTCAGCTCTTCAGCTCTAGGCTAGCACTCTACTACTTGAGCCACAGCGCTTTTTCTGCTTATGTGGTGCTGAAGAATCGAACCCATGCTAGGCAAGCACTCTACCACTGAGCCACCTTCCCAGCCCCAAGTGCCAGCTTTTATATTATTTCTTCTGTTTACAAGTATGCACTGCCATGCTTTCATATATTTTCAAGACATTTTAGGGTGGTGGCACATTTGGTATAGCATAAGGAAGACCTTACAATCAGGAGGCAAGACATCAGAAATCCAAAAACACAAAGAAGGCCAGAAAAATAAAGACAAGAAGTTTTATTTTCAGCAATCCTCGATGCCTGCCCTCTGCTGAATTTGAGCCATTTTTGTAGTGTTATCTGAGAAAAGAAAAACTCAATGTTGCTGTGTCTGCCACCGAAAATGCATTTCAACCTAACAAATTATCAACCTCATTATTAGCTTGTTAATGTGTCTCCAAATTCCTAAAGGCACATTGTAAAGGATGTCAGTCATAAATGGAATATTTTGGCCTCCAAATAACTCCAAGGTGTTGAAAAAATAGGAATCTCAGAAAAGGTAGGTAACCACTAGAATTTTGGAGAGAAAGAAAACACCTTCAAAATCTCTGAATCTAGATTTGGATTAGATTATCAAAATCTTTGAAATGCGAAGATTCTATGAAGGTTTAATTTTTGTTCCTTTTTGACAGTGCAGGGTATGGGGGAATAGCCCTGGAGCTTCACTCCAGGCCTGGGCACTTGAGCTTTTGTGCTCAAAGTTGGTGCTCTACCATTTGAGCCACAGCTCTACTTCCAGCGGGTTTTTTTGGTGGTTTATTGGAGATAAGAGTCTCAAGGACTTTCCTGCCCAGGCTGGCTTTGAACCTTGATGTCAGATCTCTACCTCCTGAGGAGTTAGGTTTGTAAGCATGAGCCTCTGATGCCTGGCTTGTTCCCTTTTAATGAACAAAAAATTGAGATAATAGATTTCCTCACTGAAAGGTTATAATGTGGGCACGATCGCGTCACATTTTTGATACTGCAATGACAGGAAAGTGACCTCCTGTATAAAAGTAGACGCATGTATACCCAGAGTGCCTTTCATATTGGGATCACATGTAGTTTTGTTTCTGCCTGGTAAATGATTGCACATTTACTAGGATTGTCTGGTTGGCAGTTCAGCCTCTATGTCTTGTTGGGTGTATATTTCCTTTGTTCAAAATGTGCTACATATTTCTGATTATAGCATGGAATGTAGGCTCTAAAAAACAAACAAAACATAACCCTGCAAGTGTTTATACCATATGACCTGCAGCCATGTTGAAGCCTACTTTTATTAGACTTTCTTTTGTATTCTTCTTTTGTGGTTGTAGATTTACAGCTTGCCTCACCAGTATCAAGACACTACGTTGGAAATGAACTCTACAATTTGGGGGCGGGGAGGGAAGTCAGTGGGGAGGGAAAGTGGGAGAAAACACGGGAGGGGGACAAGAAATGTACTCATTACCAGACTCATGTAACTTAACCCCTTAGACATCCCCCTTACAATGAAATTAAATTAATTTTTTTAAAAAAAAGAACTACAGCTTGCCACCAAGTAATTAGCTGAGAAGTGTATTGTAATCAGTCTTCCTCCTTTGTCTCAGTCAGGGAAAATTAATTACAATAAGTATGGTTCTCATTCTGTCATTGCTGTGGCCTTCCTTCAGGATAAATAGTAAATAAAAGGCTGAGCACCTCCAGCTCATGCCCGTAATCCTAGCTACTCAGGAAGCTGTGATCTGAAGATCATGGTTTTAAGTCAGCTCAGGGAGCGAAGTCTGTGAGTCTCTTATCTCCAATTAACCACCAAAAAAGCTGAAAGTGGAGCTATGGTTGAAGTGGTAGAGTGCTAGCCATGAGCAAATGTTGAGGGACAGCTCTCAGGACCTGAGTCCAAGCCCAGGACCCACTTAAAAAATAATAAATAAAAGGATGCTAGTAAAAGTGATACTCAAATTGGATGACAACCTGAATGCTCAGCTTATTGGTCAGGACACAAATGAGCATGTAATGCAGTAAAGACTCCAAACAATGTAGATAAAGTAGTTTGGTACATAGCATATAGTTGACACTCAGTAAAAGGGTTATTGTTAAGATCAACAATTGGGTGGGTGTGCTTGTTCTATATAATCTTGGAGCTTATCACACTAATGTGTTTTATTATCTGTACTTAGACGTCTCCTCATGCAACTAGACATAATGTCTAGATTCCAAGCACATAAATCAGTGGAGTTTGTAGAATACTTGCCTTGAGGGTTTTTTTTAAACAATACTTTGCTAATCCAAAAAAAGATCAGCACTTTCTCTGACTTTCTAGTTTCTTATAGCTTCTTATTTAAGTTGGTACAATCTAAAATAGAAATCAGTTTTTACAATGTCCTGGGATATGATTGCACTCTTGGAATTCTTACAGATGTGATGAAGTCAAAGTTCAGGTTGATTTTTCAGGAACTTACAGTATAGTTCTGTACTAGATGGAGCACACTGTGGCTGCCCATTATTATCTTGAGACAATCATTACTTCCAACCACTGAAGCAGAAAAACAAAGTCTAAGTCTCAGACTTCTCTTACAGTCAGGATAAGGGAGAAAATAAAGACAAAATTCAGAAAATCCACCAAGTACAGAAAACAGCTTACAATAAAACTAAAGGCAAAACTCCTTAATTTCCACCTCAGTATTATAGATAAGCTAGTGGGGCCATTCTTAGCATGAATAGCAAGCTCAAGTATATACAGAAAATCTTCCATAACTCTGCTCCTTTGTAAATTTTCTGCTCTTCCCAAAAGCAGTAGTGCACAGGTCTAGATGAGAAAATATGCAGGTTTCTGAGGATTTTTAGGAAACTCTAACTTCCTGAAATACCATTAGAAAAGAGTGAAATCTCATAAAATGTGAACAATTCAGTGTGCAGTGACATTGAAGGAGATATGGGAAGGGAAATGACTGGACAATAAGACATCCTGGTGCCAATAAAGCCTGACATTCTACTTTCACCAGGGCCTCACATCCCACTAAAAAACACTAAAAGAGAAGCATAAATTTCCTTCAAGAAGACGTTTTGACCCCAGAGTGGGCCTTAGATTTCTTACTGACTTCAGATGCAGACTATTTTCTTTTTTAATAACAATGCTATGGTTTTTCTAATTCCGGTCCCGCAGTAGCAGAGGGACCAAATCCAGCACAACCAGAACTGTTACACAAGTGCTGATTCATGAAGAGCAATGTTCAGGAAGCCAGGTACTGGTGGCTCACACCTATAATCCTAGATACTCGAGTAACTCAGGAGGCTGAAATCTGAAGATCACAATTCAAAGTCATCCCAGGCAGAAAAGCCCATGACAGTCTTATCTCCAGTTAACTAACAAAAAGCTGGAAGTGGAGATGTGGCTCAAGTGGTAGAGTGCCAGCCTTGTGCATAAAAGTCAAGCCAAGAGCTTGAGGCCCTGATTCACTGAACTCAGGGAAAGGAAGGAAAGAAAAAAGACAGGAAGGGAGGAAGAGAAGAAGGAAGGAAGAGAGGAAGGAAGGAAGAGATGGAGGAAGGAAGAGAGGGAGGAATTAAGGAAGGAAGGAAGGAAGGAAGGAAGGAAGGAAGGAAGGGAGGGAGGGAGGAAAGGAGGGAGGGAGGGAAGGAAGGAAGGAAGGAAGGAAGAAAGGAGGAAAAAAGTACAGAACAAATAGAGGATTTTATCAGCTAGCATAAATGCTTCATGACCATCAAAAATATAATGCTTTTAATGTTTTAAAATCAAAATACCTATAAAATTTATGTTTTCAGTCATGAGCTGTTTAATTGCCTGTCACCAAGGGGATGTTGTGGTCTAGAATGTAATTTCCAGAGATTACAAAGGTGGCAAGATGCTAGGCACTGAGCTAATTTCCCAGTAACCAAGAACAGACTTGAGACTTCAAGGAAAAATTCTGCTTCTAAGGCTGATCACTTACCCTGAGCACTGCCTTGCTGAAATAGCATGCACTGGGCATGCTCTTTGTTCAATACATGTTTGCTGAGTACTGGGCAGAGGGCACACAACTGTGATCAAGCCTCAGGGGTCATCACACAGCCCTCTGTAGGAAGCAGCCATACCAAATACAGTTATGGCATATAACAGTGAGAATTCTTGGGGCTGGGAAGGTAGCTCAGCGGTAGAGTGCATGCCTTGCAAGCATGAGGCCTGGGTTCGATTCCTCAGCACCACATAAACAGAAAATGCCGGAAGTGGTGCTGTGGCTCCAGTGGTAGAGCACTAGCCTTGAGCTGAAAAGCTGAGGGACAGCGCCCAGACCTAGAGTTCAGGCCCCATGACCGGCAAAAAACAAAAAACAAACAAACAAAAAAAAACAGTGAGAATTCTAGTAGGAGACACAAAGCCTGTCTAGGCCTTGTCTTTTTAAAAAGTTTTTAAATGAAAGAAATTCTCAATATAACTAAATAGTGTAAATAAGAACCCACAATGAGATATCAGCTCTTCCCAGTTAGAATGCGGTTGTCAACAAGATGAAAAACAACAAATGCTGGCAAGGATGCCAAGAGAAAGGAAATCTATATACTATTGGTGAGAATGATGATTAGTGCAGTCATTATGGAAAGAAGTGTGGAAATTCCTTTATAAAAACTAAAAGCAGATCTACCTTATGATCCAGTAATTCTATTTCTGGATATACAGTCAAAGGAATTGTAATTATTACATCAAAGAGACATCTGTACTCATATATATACTACCCATAACAGCCAAGAAGCAAACAAGGAGTCCAGCAATATATGAATGGATAAGAAAAGCTTGATAGATATGTATGTAGCACCCCCACTACACACACACCCATACACATGTGTATTATTAAGCCATGAAAGGGAAGTAAATTCTACAAATTAAAGCAATATAGATGGAATTGTAAGTCAATTAAGTTAAGTGAAATAAACCAGCCTCCAACTGACAAATACTACATGTCCTCATTCATTTGTATGGAAACTAAAAAACAGTTGTCATTAGAGACTTGGAAGGACAGGAGGAAGAGGCAAGAGAAAGAAGTCAGATTCAGGGCCCTGCAGCCCAGTTAGATGGGTGGAAGCAGTATAGCAACTATTGGCTACCACAGTCAAAAACACATTGCAAAATCACTAGAAGAGTCCTGAAGTTCTCAATTCATATAAATCACTCATGTTTGAGGAGCTGGGAGTGCTTATTATCCAGATTTGATCACTGAAGTATTAAATACCATGAAACAGCTAAATAATGTTAAATGTAAATGTTGGATACTTAGCTTCAAAAGGCAATTGAACATCCCTAGGCTACAGGCAATCTAACTTAGTTACATCATGTTAAACAAAAACAAAGGGTTCAGAAAGGGTCTATGGAAGATGCTCATATGATATACAGAGACAGAATGTTATAGGTGTGCTCTATTTGTTTATTCTGGCAAGATCACATAATCATGCTTTAAGGATGATATAGCCAAATAACAGACCTTTCCTAAAAGAATAAGTAGGCTCAAGAAAGACCCCAAGTCTTTGCATCAAGAAGAATATGGGAGACTAGAAAAGATTTGAAGTGACCACATGAGCATCTTTAAATACACAGTTTCTCTGTAGACATTTCATTCAGTTTTTCTGTACATATCAAAGGTGTGGAATCAAGACCAAAAGAGAGAGAAGGAGAAAAGCAAACCTCAACTCTCTTCAGAAAAAGATGTCAGAAATTGGGAAGACTGATTTGCCAGTGTATTTTCCAACATTTGAAGTATGCCAAAATAAAAGTGGAGATTCACTTAATAGGGTGACTATAGAACACATTCAAGCATCAAGTGAATTGTTAACCCAAAACAGCAACCTCTGAAGGTTATTCCAAATCCAATAATTTTTATAGCAAATGTGTTACAAAACTAATAGCATATTGCTAAAAACCCACCATTGTCAGAGAAACAAAATACAAAGACACACACACACACACACACACACACACACATGCACGCACGCACGCACGCATTCACAAACAGAGTGTAGGCTTCAGCATTTTGAAATTAGATGGATGGAAGCTCACATCTTGACTCCATTGCTTGCTAGCTGGGTGAATCTCTGCTTTCTGTATGATTTGTTGGTGGTTATTACCTGTCTTGTAATTTTTTTGCAAGCCTTAGACAAACATTCTCTATATCAAAGAAATACAGCATACAACTATTACCCCCAAAAGTTGTCACCTCCTAATAATTCAAAACACTATTCTGTTTTGATTTTGTTAGTCATGGGGCTTGAATTCTGGGCCTGGGCACTGTCCCTGAGCTCTTCAGCTCAAGGCTAGTGCTCTACCAATTGAGCCACAGTGCCACTTCCGGTTTTCTAGTGGTTTGTTGGAGATAAGAGTTTCATGGACTTTCCTGCTCAGGCTGGCTTTGAACCATGATCCTCATATCTTAGCCTCCTGAGTAGCCAGGATTCCAGGCATAAGCCATGGGTGCCAGGCTCCATTCTGTATTTTTTAAAAACTGTTATAAAAAGCTAGGTAGCAGCCAATTAACAAAGAATGTGATTTGATACTTTGATTTGGGAATTTCCCCTAGATAGATAGCATTTCTACAAGTTGGCAGTGTAGCTCAATGGCTAAAATAGATTTAGGTTCATTTCCAGCTCAGCCTCTTCCTAAATGCATGGCTAAATTGTGACCTGCAAACCTCAGTCTTGTATCTGTAAAATGGGGTCAATAACAGTAGCTAGTTTAATAGGATTGGGTAAGATCACTCAAAAAACATATGTCAGGCATTTGTCCAGTGTCTAGTACATAAGAAGTACTCACAGCCACTTGTAACAGTAGTCATGATAAATAACAGAGAGAGACAAAGAAAAAAAAAAACGAAAGGCAAAGGCACAAACTCTGGTCTTCCTTCCCTCCATCCTGGATCTATTACAGCATTCCTTTCTGTGGTTTATTGTCATATGATTATTTCAATACTCATACTTTTTGATAGCTGCCCCAAATTTCACACTGACTTCTAATTGCCTTCACTTTTCATGGAGGTGACAATGATGAATGGTCATAACCTAAGCTAATGTGTCACTAGCCCCAGACCTGTTAGAGAAGCTACTGGGGGTAGGAGTGGGGACACAAGAAAACATGATTTCTTCCTGGCGGCATTAACTCAACAAACCTCCCAGGGGAGCAATAAAAACTCAGTAGCCAGAAGCCTTAATGAGGACATGCTCAGAGCACAGTGTAATCTTATAATGTGCTCAGTGCCTTGTGGAATTCGTAGGAATTAGATTTTGCAACAGTAGATCTCCTTTTCTCAAATATTAGTGATACAATTTGCAATAATTGTCTCTTATTTTAGCTGATGACATTGCAAATTACAAGTGCTATTATGGCATTATTTATAATTCGGAGATATTACCACAAGAGTCGGCTTTTCAGCTGTTGGCAGATGTGAGTGCAGTTTGCCTTTGTTGACACAGCACATGCCAAGCTCTTCTCCAGGCCTTTAATCAGAGTCGACTACATTAGGACACATGAGAAGCCTGTTTTTTTTTTTTTTTTTTTTGTAGAACATTCTTTGAAAGGGACCTTTACTCTCTCATAATGACATTTTAAAGAAAATCATCTCATTTGCTCCAGAAATCTCTCTGGTACTGCGCCATATTTAGCTCTACCTCAAAAACGTCTAGAAGTACCACATCGAAGGGTGGCCCTGCTCCTCTCTGAAATCAGCAAGGTCGAGGAACAGGACAAATAGGAAAACTGTGCTAGGTTTTTCAGGGTGTTGCAGACTTCAATCCTCAGGAATTTATCGTTGAATGTATTGGTGCTGCTATGGCTTGAAATGTCTTCAAACCTTGTGTTGAGATTTATTTGCCACTGTGCTAGCAATGGGACTTTTAAAGAGGCAACTAGGTTATAAGGGTTCCAACTTCACGAGTGGATGAGTGTGCCACGGCAACTTTGCTGTCACACTTGAGTGCTCTCACACCCATTCCTCCTTCTAGAGGAGCCAGCTTGCCACAAGCCATGAACCACAATAGGATGCACTAGGAAGACCCTCACTGGATGCTCCTCCTTGGAATTCTAGCCATGAGTCAAATAAACATAGTCTGTGAGTACTTCACTCCATCCTCGGTATCCTGTGATAGCAGCGGAACAGGCTAAGACAGGAACTAAGAGGAATGCTGATCTTGCTTATGGGATATTGTCTTAGCCAATGCCTTAGGGCTGGCTAGGAGAGGGTGCACTGAAAGGGAATTTTCAGGATGAATATTAGTCATTGCCATCAGATGAATGAACATTTACCAGCTGTTTCAAAGGCAAGAGCGCAGTCCGAAAAGGTGTCATCATTAGAGGTGAAGTGAACATATCCTAATTGGGGACTAACTTAGGGGGAATTTTCAAAGTAATTAACTGGCATGCAGAAAAAAAGAAAGAAAACGCCCCTCCTACAGTGTCACTTGAACATAAAAACTAAGCACTCAGCATGCAAGCCTTTCACTTGAGTCAATAGACAAAAAAAAAAAAAGGAGAAACACAGTACAAAAGTGCCGCATCTCATTGAGTCACACCGTAAAGGAGAGACTCAGCCAAAAAGCCAGCCTCCTTATACAACCCTATCAGCTATGTGATCAAAGACTCCTATAGCCAGGCACTGGTAGTTGATGCTTGTAATCCTAGCTACTCAGGAGGCTAAGATCTGAGGATCACAGTTCAAAGCCAGCCCAGGCAGAGAAGTCCCCATGAGATTCTTATCTGCAATTAACCACTGGAAAACCAGAAGTGATGCTGTGGCTTAAAGTGGTAACTAGCCTTGAGCAGAGGAGCTCAGAGACAGTGCCCAGACCCCAAATTCAAGCCCCATAACAAACAAAAACAAACAAAAAAACCCCTCATACCTCAGGTGGGTTCTAGAATATCTCTCTGCCTCAATTTACTTGTTCATGAAGGTACACACGCAACGTACATAGCAAAACAATCTCAATGAATGTTAGTAGTTGACAATCTTATTTTAGCTGCTTTTATTATTACTGTTGTTAATACTACCAGTTGAGCTATGGGCAAGCCTCTTGGATTCTACTGAATTTACTTACTCCTAAAACACATGTGGAAAGTATGTCTCTCAGTGACAGGAAAATTTGTACGTGGTACTTTAGCATTCCTCCTCCCATTTGGTCTTCCTTTTCATCCACCCTTTGTCAGTGTCCTTGACAGGTTCTTTCATTTCTCCCTCACTATTTCATGGAGGTCCTTGCAGAGTTCAGTTCTTTGGTCCCCTTCATTACATCTGAACCCATCCTTTGCAGACCTCTCTCTCATCCAGTCTCATGGCCTGAAACACTAGATGCTGGTAAGTCCCAGATTTCTCTCTGAGACAACACCTCTCAAAAGCTTTACTCAGCTCTTAGACACACATAATCTTTGAATCAATAACTTATGCTTTTTAGCTCCTTTTGTGACACAACATCCTCTTTCTTAATTCATGGCAACTTTATTCCTTTCAGTTTTTCAGGTCCCACAGCTAACAATCTTTATTCTTTATTTACTCTTTATTCTTTCATATGCCACATTCCTAACCTTCAGCAAATTCTGTTGAATACATTTGAAAATACAACCCCTGCACTGCTGCCAAGCCCTCCACTGAGTAACTACTTTTATTCTTGCCTGGATTACTACATTACTAATCTCATGAAATCTTTCTTCTGCTTTTGCTTGCTTGGGTATTTTTAACACATTTGCTAAAGTGCTCTTTTAAAAGCCATAGTCATATCATTAACCTGCTCTCTTTAAAATCCTTCATTGATTATTTTACCCAAAGTCAAAGTTCTGACAATGGCCTACAGAGCCTTATGCAGTTGATCCCTGTGTTAATCAATCTCTGTGTTGCTGTAACAAACTCATCACAGAAACGACTTATATTATCGGTAGAGAGAGGGTTAGGAGGGATGGTAGAGAATAATGAAAGGGGAGACATCAATTAAGATGCATTGTATTTATAAACTGCTTTGTGGAATAGCAATTCCTTTGTACAACTACTTAAGGATCATAAAAAAATAAAATAAAAAGAAACACCTTACAAGGAGAAAGGCTTTATCTGGCTCATGGTTTCAGAGGTATTATTCCATGGTTGCTTTGGGCCTGTGATAACCCAGAACATCATAGTGGGAGCACATGGCAAAGGAGGCTGCCCATGGCATGGTGGTTGGGAAGGAGAAGGGAAAGAAGGAAGGAAGCAAGAGAGCAAAGGAGAAAGGAAGGGAGGAAGAAAAGGAAGGAAAGGAAGGAAGGAAGGGTGAGAGATAGAAAGGACCAAGATCAGCAGGGTGCTGGTGGCTCACACCTGTAATCCTAGCTACTCAGGAGGCTGAGATCTGAGGATCAAGGTTCAAAGTCAACCCAGTCAGGAAAAGTCTGTGAGACTCTTTTTTTTGTTTTTTGGGTTTTTTTTGGTAGGTCATGGGGCTTGAACTCTGGGCCTGGGCGCTGTCCCTCAGCTCTTCAGCTCAAGGAGAGCGCTTTACCACTTGAGCCACAGCGCCACTTCTAGCTTTCTAGTGCTTTATGGGAGATAAGAGTCTCACGGACTTTCCTGCCCAGGCTGGCTTTGAACTGCGATCCTCAGATCTCAGCCTCCTAAGCCACCAGTGCCCTGCATCTGTGAGACTCTTATCTCCCATAAACTACTCAGAAAACTGGAAGTGGCACTGTGGCTCAAGCAGTAGAGCACTTGCCTTGAGCTGAAGAGCTGAGGGACAGTGCCCAAGCCCAGAGTTCAAGCCCCATGACCAACCAAAAAAAAAAGAAAGAAAGAAAAAAGAAAAAGAGAAAGGACCAAGATCCCAAGATCCCCATCAAAAACAACTGATGACCTCAGTTCCTTCTACTAAGCTCTGCCTCCTGAAGGTTCCAGCACCCCACAATAATGCCAGATTGGCAACCAACGTTTAGTTTATGTGCCTTTGAGGAGCCTATAATACCCAACTATATTATCCAACTATCTAATGCCTTTGAGGAGCCTATAATACCCAACTATATTATCCAAGTATCTAATGCCTTGAGGGGCCTATAATACTCAACTATATTATCCAACTATATAATGCCTTTGAGGAGTCTATAGTATCCAACTATATATCCAACTCGTAACCCTTTTGTATGTTTGACCTCATCTGCTACTTCCTCTTTAATTCTGCCGTACCAAACCAGGCCCCTTGCTATTCCTTTAATCTCCCAGTCATGCTCCTGGACCAGGGCTTTTATACTGGCTATTCTCTCCGCCCAAACTTTTCAACATTTCTTTATGGTTAACTCCTTCTTTCCGTTTCTTCAAGCTTCTTTTTCAAATATCACTGTCAATGAAGCTACTTTGACCACTTCTTGATTACTCTATCTTGGCTCCTTGTCCTTACACTCTTAGCCTCCCTTTCATATTCTACTTTTCTATCTCACTTATTACTTTCTATCATTGTCTATTTTTTGCTGATTTATTATGTTTATTTATTATTTGTCTCAGCCAAGAAAATAAGCTTTATGAGAGTAAAGATCTTCATCTGCTCCAATATATCTCAAGCACTTAAGAGTCTCTGACACAAAGTAGGTCCTAAAAAAAAGTTTATCAAATGAATAAATGTGCAATAAAGCTTCTCCTCACTTACCTAATGAATAATGGTCAATGTGTAGGGCTGTATGTAGGTGCTGTGAGGCAGAAATCAGTGTTCTCAGGAAAGTTATCATGCAAGGCAGATTACCACATGCCTCTTAGAGGGAAGAACGGCAAAGGCCTTGCTGAGTCTGAGTGTGCAGAAGGGATGGGCCTTCAAGAGGGATGAAAGTCTTCCTTGTGAGGTTGGATTAGTTCTTGAAGAGCTGGTTCCCACAGTTAATCCATCAAAACCTTGATCTACTGATTTGTCAGATCCTTCAAAGTCCAATCATTTCCCAAAAGTCCATAGGCTGGTAACCAAATCTCCAACATGGGAGCCTTCGGGTACATTCAGATTTAAACCATAACAGATGTGGAAACAGAACCCAGGGTTCAGGAAGTTAAGGGTGAGTAGGTGGCAAGAAAGTGCATGGTCTCACCACTCAGGAAACTTTCCTCCTTGGAATTGATTTAATCCTCTACCCCACCCTCACCTTTCCAACCCTAATATCCTTGGTTATTATCATACTAACTGGTTTTCCTCCTTCTAACAGCTCATTCTCTGCTCTCTTTTAGCATAAAAACTTCTCAAACTTCAATTATGTAATAAGAGCTTGTCTTTTTTTGTCAGTCATGGGCCTGAACTCTGGGCCTGGGCACTGTCCCTCAGCTCTTCAGCTCAAGGCTAGCACTCTACCACTTGAGCCATAGCACCACTTCTGGCTTTTTTTTCTGCTTATGTGGTGCTGAGGAATCAAACCCAGGGTCTCAGGCATGCAAGGCAAGCACTTTACCACTGAGCCAACTTCCCAGCCCTCAAACTTCAATTATGAATCAGGCAGTTTTCTAGGCACTGAAGAAACCAAGAACATGGCTTCCCTTAAATTTTCCAGTCTGGGAGAAGAAACCATTTTACATTCAACTGATTATCTGTGAGTAAAGATCATGACACAGAAACAGAGAAGCATGGAAAAATGAGAACATCCCTTTCTTACTGGCCAGATCACTAAATCAAGGAAGGCTACCTAAAAGAAACTGCACTTCTCCTAGTCTTAAAGAATGAATAGCATGGGGCTGGGAAGGTCGCTCAGTGATAGAGTGCTTACCTTGCATGCATGAGGCCCTGGGTTAGATTCCTCTGTACCACATAAGCAGAAAAAGCCAGAAGTGGTGCTATGGCTCAAGTGGTTGAGTGCTAGTCTTGATCTGAAGAGCTGAAAGACAGTGCCCAGGCCCAGAGTTCAGGCTCCACAACTAACAAAAAAAAAAAATCGAGTGTGTGGGATGGGGGGCAAAGAATGAAAAGCATGATGATCCATCAAAGGCTTGATCTACCCATTATGTCAGATCCTTCCAAAATCCAAAATCCATAGGCTAGCAACCAAGTCCTCAACAGAGGAGTCAGTGGTGGTAAGTAAATAAAAAGATGGCATTATAGGCAGTTAGTACAAAAGAGCAAACACATAGTCCGAGTCTTGTAGGTAGTTTGGCATAGTTGTAGTCTTCTAATAAGAGAATTGCAAAAGAAAATAATGCACACACACAAATTAAAAATATCAGGATGTGGGCTAACTAGCATGTTCAAAACTCTGGGTTCAATTCTCATTATGAAAGAAGGAAAAGAGAAAGAGGAAAAAAAGGAAGAAGAGAAGGGAAAGAAGGAAGAGAAGGAAGAGAAAGAAGGAAGGAAGGCAGGAAGGAAGGAAGGAAGGAAGGAAGGAAGGTAGTGCTGCAAATAAATAAAAAAAATTGCAGACATCCCTCCCAGCTGATGCATGTTGTAAGACCCACAAACCTTCTGCTTACTCTTCAGTTTCATATCTCTCTTAAACAAGAACTTGGGTAATTGCCATGGTAATGGAGAGGAAAAATTAATATTGAGAGTCACCTAGAGGTAATATCAATGGGACTTACAAATTAAATATAGAAATTCAATACTGGTGGTATGTATCTATAATCCTAGCTACTCAGGAGGCTGAGATTCTTGTCTCCGATAAATTACTTAGAAAAAGCCGGAAGTGGTACTGTGGCTCAACTAGTAGGGTACCAGCCTTGAGCACAAAGAGACTCAGAGATAGTACCCTAGCCCTGAGTTCAAGCCCCAGGACCAACAAAGAAAAAAAGAAAAGGAGATTTTGGAAGAAACAACAAGAACTATGACTTAAAACACAGGAAAATAGTTTTTTAAAAAAATCAGTGGTCAAAAGTTAAAGTTGTTTTGCTGGCTGCTCTTCTCTTCCCTGATTAACTCTTCTCTTCAATGGTCTTCTTTTAATTTTGTAAGCATTTTGCATGAATCATTTACCTTACCTTTTGCTGGATGGATGGTGTATAATCCTGTTTTGGTAACCAGTACAAAGAAGATGGTTCTAGATGTCTGTATTAATCTACATACTAATGTCTGTACTAATCTACATACATACATGGCTGCTTCTCTCACTTTAATAACAATTTAGGACAATTCTAGTGTGAAACTGTCCTCTCTTTGCTTTCCAAACAAAGCAGCTCTTTCCCTAGTTTTCTTTCTTTGTTTTTTTTCCTTTTATTTTGTAGTTTACAAAGGGGTTTCAATTCAACAAGTCAGATAATGAGTGCAATGCATCTTGATCAATGTCACCTCTCCATCATTCCCCCCATCTTTTGAAAATCCACCCATACCCTCGAGTTGTTTGTTTTTGCTTTTTTTTCTGTGATGAATACCTTTCACCCAGTCATAAACCTATCAGCAATCCAATTCCACAGTCAATTTGCTGCCAGGCCATGTCCAGTATACCCATCAACTTTCCTGTCATCTCCCTCCATCTCTTCCTTTCCATGCCTGCAGTAAGCTCTTTTATAAGTTACTAACTTCATCTCACCTCCAGGACTCCCCATAACAAAAATTGTCAGAGTAATTTCCTTTTTATTAATATTTATTGTCTTTAAGTTGTTGTACAAATGGGTTATCATTCAACAAATCAGTTTATAAGAACAATGAGTCTAAACATAGAGCTTCCCTATGACCCAGCAATCCCACTCTTGGGCATTTATCCAGTGGATCACAAACCAAGCCATACTAAAGCCATCAGCATAACCATGTTCATTGCAGAATTGTTGGCCATAGCAAAGATATGGAATCAACCCAGAGTGGATGAATGAGTCAAGAAAATGTGGTATGAACTGTACCTGTGGGTGGGGACAGGAGGGAAAAAAATGGGAGAAAACGATGGAAGAGGAGACATAGTTCAAAAAGAATTATACTCTCTATTCATTACCTGATTAATGTAACTGTAACCCTTCTATATATCAACTCCACAATAACAATTTTAAAAAAGAAATAATAGGGCTGGGAAGGTGGCTCAGTGGTAGAGTGCTTGCCTAGCATGCATGAGGCCCTGGGTTCAATTCCTCAGCACCACATAAACAGAAAAATCAGAAGTGGTGCTGTGGACCAAGTGGTAGAATGCTAGCCTTGAACTGAAGAGCTCAGGGACAGCACCCAGGCCCAGAGTTCAAGCCCCATGAAGGAAGGAAGGAAGGAAGGAGAGAAATATAAAAAAGAACAGTGAGTCTTGATCACTGTAACTCTTTTCATCATCCTCCCCCATTCCTCCCAGCCCAACCCTTCCGCTCAATTTTCCTTGTTTCATTGGCTATGCACTGAATATTATGACCACATTCTCTCTCCCCTTCCTCTCTTTAGTCATCTATCTCCCAGCTTTTGACCTCCACGCACATAGCTTTTGAGTGCCAGTTTCCTGTTGTTCATTTTGTTAGTCACCAGTTTTCACCCAACCACTTCCCGACACAACAGTTCTTGATCTTGACCATGTTGCCAGCCTAGCCAGAAACAATTCACATTTCATCCTAGGAACATATTCCTGAAGCAACAAGAAAGTGGCAGTTTGCCCAAGCATCAGTTACAGCTCTCTTGGGCAAGAGCCACTTTCCATTCAATTTGTGACTGCATACAATACACAGACATGATGAAGATGATAGCAAAGGCATTCTCTGATCCTAGTAGAATGAACTGTTTCATCCATGGCCCACTGAGATGTCTGCTGCTAAAATAACATTTCTATTTGAATAGAGTTTTTCCTTCAGTTGTAAGTAAAATGGTTCAATGACAATGTTACATTGAATCTACTCACGAAACTCCATCTTGAAGCTCTATTTCCTCCAAATTAAAAATCATGTTTTTAAGAACAGCAGTAATTGAAAGTCCTGGGAAAACATTTATAAACTAGAGGCAGGGAGGTGGGTTATTTTCTCTAACACAGTAACACCAAGAGCTCAGACTCATTAGCAGACTTCTGAGTTCTTAACTCTGGGTTTCCTCACCTTCACAAAGGCAACACAGACATTTCCTCTCTACCCCAGGCGGCAGTTCCACTCACATCATGGTGAGTGAGATATAGGTCACCAGTGGGAAGTAATTGAATTTCAACACAGGGAACTCAAAGTGTCACTTTGGAAAGGTAACCTCTTGTTATGTCTGAATCTAATGGCATTATTTCCCCTTAAGAGAGATCATCTGGCCTCTTTTGAAAAACCACATGGACCTCAGGGGTAAGAGGAAAAGAGACTCGTTTCCAGCTGTCCTCACAGCTCCATTCTCTCTGGCTACAGATCTGGGTAGGAGAGCTCCCTGGGCTCAGAGCTGGTCAATCAAAGGGCATGGTAAGCATCCAGGAGGAGCTGAGCTTTTGTATACACATCATCACAACTGGATGCTAAGGGGCCCTGTTCTCAGAAGACACATTGGAGAAGGAACTCAGATGACAAGGTGAAACCTGTAACTAGGGCTTCCTGGGCCCTGAGCCCAAGAGCAGGTACAGCTGATTTCAGAAAACAAAAGGAGACTCTAATGAGGCATCAGACTCGTGTGCAAAGCCCACAGGGACTTTGGTGCCTGACCCTCAGCCTAGGTATGACTTAATAAAAGTGAAGACAAGAAGCTCCCAATCAATTCACATCTTCAGCCTCAATTCCAGTTTCATTTTTAAAGTGAATATTTTTAAAACTAAAATGCAGTCCATTAAATTAAAAATGAAAATAAAAATGACACATAGTCCCAAAACAAGGATATTTTCAAGAATATTCTTCCAGTAACAATACATACATATGTGTGCACATATGTGTATTCCCCCCCAGACTCTTTTCTCTACTCCATATTAAATAGAATCATATCTCACTGTTTTGGAAACGATATTTTTCATTGGACAGTATATTGTGGACAGATTCCCATGTCATTAAATTTTTCCAACATTATTTTTGGTGCATGTTAAGTATTTGAGGATAAATTTTACTTTTAAAAACTTATTTACATCAACCTAGGCCATGTTATTAATAACCATCTACAGCTCAAAGCAAATGGGCTGGTCAGGCATTGCTTTAGTTTGACCGATTTTGGTAGTTAGAAGGAAACTTGTAAATAAACTCCTCTTCTAATTCTGGTTTTTAGCTTTAGACTATCAGATCTCTTTTATGTCAAGAATGCAGAAACGATAACAGATTGGACATTTTGCTATCCAGACACTGTGTAGGCCATTCTCATGAATAATCTCATTTAATTTCCTCAACTCCTTTTAATAGCAAACTGTGCTCTTCCCATTTTTTCCCATAATGGCTGAATTTTATAGAAGCTATTAATTCAGCCAAAGTCACACTAGAAGGTGGCAGCCTTAGGGTTCAACCTGAACGAATCCAGGATATTGGACATTGTGTATAATTCATTTCATTCTTTCCCAGTAATAATTTCTATTCCCAAAGTAATGGAAGGGAGATGCGTGTGGCAATTATCTTATGCCATCACACAGCCATGATTTACCAAACAATGAGTGGTATGTAGAAAAAAAAATGTGTACAATCCTTGACTTCCATTAGCAAATGAGGTCTTTAGTCTTGTGTTCTGAAAATAATGGTGAGAAAAAGAAAAGTCTTTTCTTCCAAGTGACTTCCAGGACTTGAAAATTCCGTCTCCTTTGGAGATTTTTGTCTTAGGACAATCTCCTTCACGACCTTATGCCACCTGGGAGTGAGAGGAGCATTTCTCACCTTTACCTAAGCACACTCAGGCATGGGCAACTGGGGCCAGCTGCTATGGGCAAGACATTTACAGGCAGAGGCTGGCCTGGTTTCAACGTGAGATAATTTCTGCTTAAAGAATGTCTTTCTTTCCATAGGATGGAAGAAGACTTTTACCAGCTATGCATCAGACAACGGCCTCATCTCTAAAATATACTTAGAGCTCAAAAAATAAACCCCCAAGGGCTGGGAAGTTGGCTCAGTGGTAGAGCGCTTGCTTTGCTTGCCTGAGGCCCTGGGTTTAATTCCTCAGCACCACATAAGCAAAAAGAAAAAACCCGGAAGTGGTGCTGTGGCTCAAGTGGTAGAGCACTAGTCTTGAGCTGAAGAGCTGAGGGACAGGGCTCAGGCCCAGAGTTCAGGCCCCACGACCGGACCCAAAATAAATAAATATATAAAAAATAAACCCCCAAAACAAACCCTCAAAGAATCAACAGTCCAATTAATACATGTACTAAGACTTAAAGAGAGACTTCTCAGAGGAAGAAGTGAGAATGGTCAATAGATACATGAAGAAATGTTCATCATAAAATAAATGTAAGTTAAAATAACATTGAAATTCCACTTCACCCCAGTTAGAATGGCCATTATCAAGAAAATTAACTATAACAGATGCTGGTAGGGATGTAGCCAAAAGGGAACACTACTACACTGTTGGTGGGAGTGTAAGCTTATTCAACCACTCTGGAAAGCAGTATGGAGGTTTCTCAGAAGACAAAACATTCCATTCCTGGACATGCATCCAATGGAACACAAACAATGCCGCACTAATGCTACCAGTACAACCATGTTCATTGCAGAATTGTTTGCCATAGGCAAGATATAGAATCAACCCTGATGTCCCTCAGTGGATGACTAGATCAAGAAAATGGAATTCTACTCTTCCATCAGAAAGAATGATATTGTACCATGAGTAAGGAAATGGAAAGACTTGGAAAAAATTATATTAAGTAAAGTAATCCAGACCCAAAGAAACATAGGTTGCATGGATTCCCTCATTTGTGGTAACTACAATGTGCCTATAAATCTACAAGTAAACACACTGGATGATAATATATTATATATGTATATGCATATATGTATATATACTATAAAAATGTATATATATTGGGCATGATAAATTATACAGGTAAAACCAAATGATATTCATAGTAGTTCACAAACACTCAACAGCTATGTGCATATGACTACATAAAATAATATTTTTCAAAATGAATTCCAAGAAATGGAAACAAGAGATTTTTGTTCTTGTGGCTGCTGTTTTTGTTGTCTTTTCCTTTTGTCTTATTTGTTAGTTTATTGCCTTTGGGAGGGTAAGGGAGAGCACAGAAAAGCTGGGACAAAGGGTGGATGGTAGTACTACTCACTAGACATTATATGGAAAATGAACTATTCAACTTGTGGGTGGGGATAGGAGGGAAAAACTGGGAGAGACTGAGGGAAAGGGTGATATGGTTTGAAAAGAAATGTACTCATTGTCTGACATATGTACCTGTAACCCCTCTGTACATCAACTCTACAATGACAATTATATATATATATATATATATATATATATATATATATATAATGGCTTTCTCAGTGCTATAGAAAAAGAAAATTCTTCTAGAATAAAAGTCACAAAACTTAAATTAAAAAAAAAACTTGAACTCTGAATACTTTGCAAAAAATCTTTCCTTCTCCTAGAGCATCCAATCCAGCATAAATTAGGACAGATGATCAGATCATGAAGCAGTCCTTAATCTGTAAATAATCTCTCTGGCTTCGTGGCAATCAGGGACACAGTAGGAAACAGCCGGTTTAAGATGAAAGTGACAACCGATTAGCATTCAGAGAGAAATGATTTCCCTCATCACCTTTACTGAAGATGCTGTTGCTATGGCAACCGGTCCCTGAATTCATCTCTCTTATCCAGTTGCTGAAATGACAAGGAAGCTGGTCATGCTAAGAGAATATCATACGCACTATCTCTTTTAAGTGACAGCCAATAATGTCTGTAAGGCAAATTCTATTTTTAAAAAAATGCCTGGACAAACTCAGAACTTCTCACTGTGGTAAAATAGTGTTTAGCCACGTTTCTCCAACTCAGTTCTCTAAGCTTAAGAGTTCTTTCCATTGCACTGGCTAGCATTTAAAATGACGATATGCTTTATGGACAGCATTTGAGATGCTCTTTCTTCTGGACACAGCTATGAAATGTATGTATTTGAGACATGGCATGCCACTGCACTGGGAATAATATTCTCCAATTGGTATTATGAGAAAAGGAGGGTCACAGAGGTCTCCTCAGACCTGACAGGTAATCTTCAGTCTAAGGCTGACACATAGACTGTGGAGCAATTCGCTCACATTTTACCTGTCTCCTAGCACCTCACCTGGACTCGAGGCAGGCTCTGGATTCTGAGAGTATATTCCTACCTCCTGGAGACTAGCTGGCTAATAGATCACCCACTGGTTGCATCTTCTAGTCATACATGCAAATAGGTCTCAAATAGAAAGAAAATAATGTAGGTAAAATCATTTAACTCTTTCCTTAAGGAAACTCAAAGGAGCCATCTCATCTTGAATAACGTCTCAGATGACTGTAGAAAACTTTACGGCGTTGTCTATCACACACATACAAAAGGGGGACCAACATTTGTTATCCCACTTAAATAATAATAAATACGTAACTTTTTAAAGTTGCATGTGAGCTGGGAGCCAAATGTTCTTCAGGGAACATTCTCATTCACCAGCAAGCGAATTACATACATGCCTCATGCTGTGGTAGATTTACAAAGAATGAAAAAGAAGCACGTTTTGAAAATTATGTGGTCCTCTAGTGCCCACTGATAGCTCTTTGTCTTCCGTTTCTGAGGTCAAGCCAATTTCTTTCCTGCTCAAACATCACATGGTAAACAAATAATTTTCCTGGCATTTCACAACCAATAACCTTTTTCAATTCTGTTTCTACACTACAAATAAATTCTTGTCTTTGCCATTGGCTGTCATTAGAAATTGGGTGGGCAGAAAACAGTCAGCAGCAGCAGGAATCTGGGCCTTTCATCCATCAGCTGTCAGCCAGGGAACTCCTTACTCATGATCTGCTTCAAGAGACCATGTTCTTAGGGGACAAATCACAACCCACCAAATGAAAAGTTAAAATCAAACAATTGTAATTAGGTGTTGAGCACACTCTAAATGCTATTCAAGACACAATCACATGTATTCTCTCATTTCTTCCCCAGATACTCCCTAAATTAAATGTCATTATTATCCTCATTGTGAGACTAAGAGATGTTTAGTAACTTTCCCCCAAATCCTATAGAATCCATATACAAAACAATCCCCAATTCTATTAAAACTAAAATGTTCCAGTTGAGAAGTCTAAAATAGTATCACAAAAGATATGACTGCCTATTGAAAAAATAAATAAAACTTACAGATAATCCAAAGAAAATTCAAAACAGTTACAATCTCATCCCACAGACAGAAACACTTTACCAAATGCTCTAAAATTATTCTTTTGTTTTTCTAAGAAGACTACATTTCACTATACCTCTTGTTCTTATAAACCTAATGTGTACATTTTTTTTTTCATGTCAAGCTATGGAAAGCAGAATACCTGGCTAGGAAATCAGGATAAAGGCCCCTTCCCACCATACAGGTTTCGCATGCCTCACGATGGCCTTGAGCAATCTCATATGCAGGCCCCTAGACATCATATCATGGCCTGTCACCCTGGGAAAACTTGCACGTGAACAGCACACTGACTGAACCTCAGAGATGTGTACTGGATTGAGCATCAAGTCAGAATGTCTAAACAATGTGTGAAGAACTCATACAGGCTACACAGTGTCCCTGACTGGGACTGGGGACTGATAATGGCCCATAGACTGCCCACCTGCCTGCATAGTCAGCCCAGGTGACTTGGGACCCCATTCCATCCAGTAAGAACTCGGCTTATCTTTTTATTATGAAAATACTGTACAGAGGGGTTACAATTACATGGGCAAGATAATGAGGACATTTCTTATCAAGCATTGTAGCCTC
>NW_012267218.1:35646445-35757558 GCF_000151885.1 Dipodomys ordii
TTCCCTCTGTGTGTGTGACTATTTCAAGAAGCTGAAATGTGATGGGAAAAAAGAAATATGAAAATCTGAAACCTCATATAAATTAACTGTAGTGGTGGAATCAAACCTAATGGGAATTATTTCTAGATTGCCTATGAAATCTATTTCATTCATTCATTTCCAGCTCTGAATGAATTGGTTTCATTCATTTGTTTCATTAGATCCAGTTGGATCTGCAACTAGTGATTTTACTACCTGAGGGCCAGGATGAAAGTTCTAGCTGTTTCTTGTGCATCACATGCTAACCACAGGCATAGATCTGTACATCAGGATTAGCCAGTCCTACCTTTTCTCTGTATAGCGTTTAATCCAAGAATGGATGTCAGTTGTTTAAAGTATTGGGAGCAAAGGTATTAAAAAGGAAAGTGATATTTCATGCCATGGAAATTATATGAAATTAAAATTTTAGGATCCTTTGATGAGGCTACACTGGAATACATGCATGCACATTTGCTTATGAGTCACCTATGTCTGCTTTTGTGCTACATGGAGAGTTGAATAGCTATAACAGAGACCATTTGTCCTATAAGACTTTAAACATTGACTCTCAGGCCCTTAAAAGAAAAGTGGTTATGGGCTAGGAAGGTGGCTCAGTGGTAGAGCACTTGCCTTGCGTGCCTGAGGCCCTGGGTTCGATTTCTCAGCACCACATAAGCAGAAAAAGCCGGAAGTGGCACTATGGCTCAAGTGGTAGAGCGCTAGCCTTGAGCTGAAGAGCCAAGGGACAGCACCCAGGCCCAGAGTTTAGGTCCCCACAACCGGCAAAAAAACAAACAAACAAACAAAAAAGAAAAGTGGTTAGGCCATTCACATCTGTAATCCTCAGGAAACTGACATCTGACAATCACAGTTCAAAGCCAGCCTGAGCAGGAAGATGAGTCTCAGGGACTCTTATTTCCAATTAATCAGCAAAGAGCTTGACGTGGAGGTGTGGCTCAAGTGATAGAGTGCCAGCCTTTAGCAAAAAGTAAACAATTGTAGCAGTAGACACTATGTTGAAAACAAACTGCTCAAGTTGTGGGTGAAGACAGGCAGGAAAAACTGGGAGAGAGTGAGGGAAAGGGGTGACATTGTCCATAAAGAAATGCATTCTTTACCTGACTTATGTAACTGTAACCCCTCTGTACATCACCTCTATAATAACAATAAAAAATAAAAATTTAAAAAAAATTTAAAAGTAAGCAACAGCGTGAGGCTCTGAATTCAAGCCCCATTATTGACACCAAAAAACAAATTTTGTTTCTACTCACCAGGAAAGGAAAATTAATCTTTTTTCTTAACTAGATTTGTATTAATTAAACATCAAACTACATTGCTGATGAGAAGGCAGTAAAAAAAAAAAACCAGGAACTTTTTATGTCCCTCCCCCCACGGTATAACCCCTGCTTTCACTGTATTTGATGTTGGTATAATTTGTGGAGGGGAAGGGGGAAAACAAATCATTTAAATAGGGATACAGGTGGACCCATTGCAACAATGAGATGTACAAGTCGTTATGTGGAAAACAAACTTTACAACTTTGGTGGGGGGGGTGGAGCGGGGAGGATTGGGGGGCGGAGGGGGAGGATGGGAAGGGATGGGAAGGGGAAACAAAGGAGGAAGCTACAATGTTTGATAAGAAATGTACTCATTATCTTGCCCATGTAATTGTAACCCCTCTGTACAGTATTTTCACAATAAAAAAAAAGTGCTATGTAAAAAAAAAAAAAAGAAATATTCGGTAGATGTTTGTTAAATCTAGTTGATTTATGCAGTTGTTTAGATCTGCGGTTTCTCTGTTGAGTTTTTGCCGAGTTGATCTATCTATCTAGTGGGAAAGTGATGTGTTAAAGTCCCCAACAATTAATGTCTTTGGATCTATGTGGGATTTGAGGGCAAGTAGTGTTTCTTGGATAAATTTGGATGATCCATTTTTTGGTGACTAGATATTTAGAATTGTAATATCCTCCTGAAGGAGAGATCCCTTAATTAGTATGTAGCAACCTTCTTTATCTCTTCTCACGAATTTTAATTTGAAGTCTATTTTATCTGATATTAGGATTGTAACACCTGCCTGTTTATGGTGGCCGTTTGCTTGGTAGATTTTGTTCCAGCCTTTAACATTGAAAATGTGTTCATTTTTATGGACAAGATGTGACTCCTGAAGGCAGCAGATAGAAGGATCTTGCTTTTTAATCCAATTAGACAGTCTATGTCGCTTAATTGGCGAGTTAAGTCCATTAATGTTGAGAGATAGGACTGAGAGGTATTTGGGAGTTCCTGCCATTTTATCCACCTTCTTGGGGGCTGCAGCAACTGGGTTTTTCCTATAGTTCTTGGATTCTCAGTTTGGGTGTGGTTTCTTGGCCTTTATTGTGGTCTTGTTGGTTTTCTATGAGTAGGACATCTTTAAGAATCTTTTGTAGGGCTGGTTTGGTGGAGATATATTGTTTCCATTTTTCTTTGCTATGGAAGGTTTTTATTTGACCTTCGGTTATGAAGGAGAGTTTAGCTGGGTACAGTATTCTTGGTTGATACTTGTTTGTCTTTAGGGCATCACATACATCATTCCAGGCTCTTCTTGCTTTGATTGTCTCTGCTGAGAAATCTGAGGTGATTCTAATTGGTTTCCCTTTATAGGTGACTGATCTTTTCTCCTTGGCAGCTTTAAGGATCTTCTCCTTGGTCTGAGTTGATCCTGTGTGGATTATAATGTGATGGTGGGATGTCCTATTCTGGTCTGGTCTATTTGGAGTTCTAAAAGCTTCTTGTATCTGAATAGACCTATCTTTTTGCATGTTTGGGAAATTCTATTCTAGGATCCTGTTAAACAAATTTCCTAGACCATTAACTTCGCTCTAGGTGTTCCTCTATACCCATTATCTTCAGATTATGCCTTCTAATGGTGTCTTTCAAGTGTTGAATAGATCTATCATATTTCTTGGATTTGTCTTGGATGGTTGTATGTTCTTTCTCTATAATATCTAGGCTGTCTTCAATCCCCGAGATTTGATCATCTGCACGGTCTAACCTACTGTCAAGACTTTCTACTTTGTTTTTTATTTCTTTTCCTTCTAATTGGTCAGCTTTGATGGCTTCAAATTCTTTCTTGGAGCTTTGTTTTAGATCTTATATGAACTTCTTTACTTCCTTAATTTGGTGTTCAGTGTTTATTCTCAAATCACTTAGTTGATTGGTTATGGTTTCCTTCGACTCCCATTCCTTCTGTTGGGTTCCATTCAGCATTCCCTTTGTGGTCTCCCTGACTTCCTTCAGCTCTCTGTTAATGGATTCCATGAATGCCTTTAGTGATCTTTGTGTATTCTCATCCTGCTCTCTCAATTCCTGTATTACTCTTTGCTTAGCTTCCTCACATTCATGCAATTCCTGTAGTACTTTTTTAGTGTTCTCGGCCTGCTCACGCCATTCCTGACTTTCTCTTTGAGTGTTCTCAAGCTGCTCAAGCAATTCCTGTATCAATTTTTGAGTAGCTTCCTCACGCTCATGATATTCCTGTATTAAATTTTGGTTTGCCTCTTCTCTCTCCCTATCATGCTCATACAAAGTCCTTTGCAGGTTTTCAATATTTTCATTTACCATGTTTATCAGCAGTGTTTGTAGAGCTATTTGGGAACTCTCCTCTGGGTTATTCTTTTTTTTTTTTTTTACAATAAATCTTTGCCACTTTCCTTTTCCCTCCATGTCTATTGATTCATTCTTTGAGATCACAGAAAAAAAAGAACTCATTCTAGATGTAACAGTTTTTTTAAGAAACTGAGCATCCATAGATTTTGCCATCTGTGGAGGTGTGGTCCAAGTGATAGAGTTGATAGCCTTGAGTAAAAAAACAAAATCAAAAACAAAACCGAGGGAGAGCCCTGAGGTCAAGTCCTAGTACAGGCACAAAAACTAAATAAAAAAGAAGGAACTTGAACCCAGACCTGGCCAATCCTAAACTAGGCCTCATCTACTGTGCTCAACTTTAGACAAGATAGGACAAATACAGAAAACTTGTGAATGCTAGGATACTAGATCTGGTTCCTAAAGGAAAGGTAAACATCCACATATCTAGGAGAGAGAACATGAGCAGAATCCAGTGTCCAAAGAATTTCTTAATACCTTAGGAGAAAAGCAAGTAAAGCAATGTCACATATAAAATAAAGAGAAAAGAAAGAGCTAAAAGTAAGGAATCCTGCCTGGCATAGTGGCTCATGCCAGTAATCCCAGCACCAGCACTTGCGAGGTAGAGGCTGGAGGATCTTAAGTCAGAGCTACATAGTAAGGCCTTGTCTCAAAAAAAAAAAGGTCCAAAATATATTTAGAAGAATGATTGTTTGAGGCCTGAGCTTTGAGAAGCAACCTTGAGAAAGTTATCATCTTTGCTTATCAGTTTCCATACCTTCTTTTTTTTTAATTGTGAAAATACCATACAGAGGAGTTACAATTACATGGGTAAAGTAATGAGTACATTTCTTATCAAGCATTGTTGCCTCCTCCTTTGTTTCCCCTTCCCATCTCCCCCTCCCACTCCCCATTCCCACCTCCACCCCCTCCCACTCCCCGCCAAAGTTGTAAAGTTCATTTTTCGACATGACTTGTACATCTCATTGTTGCAAAGGGTCCACTTGTATCCCTATTTAAGCAATTTGTTTTTTCCCTTTCCCTCCACAAATTATACCCACATCAAATACAGTGAAGGCAAGGGTTATACTGTCAGGGAGGGACATACAATGCAACAAAGAAATCATCTTATAAATATGTTAGAAACAATCACATGAAAGAAAAAAGCATTTGAATACTTACCTTGGGTTCAGCATTATTTACCATAGCTAAGATATGGAACCAATCCAGATGCCCCTCTGTAGATGAATGGATCCATACCTTTTAATGATACAAATCAACTCAACTGCTTAGCTCATTAGGAAAGTGGCCTAACTAATGAATAGTATTTATGGTAGGTTTTCCTTTCTTGAAATTCATCAGGAGACTTAAAATGGTTTTTCTTGGCTGGATTACTCTACTTCTGGCTTTTATGGGCCTCCGATGGATGTAAGCCTGAATCTTCTGCTTGTTCATGAAAATCTGTACTAGAGGGTTATACCACTTGTCTCTTCATTAGAAGGCCAGGAAAAGATGCATCTGGTCTTCGTTGGCACCAGATCAGCTTCACTCAAGGGTCACAGTTTGTCATGGATTAAAAGGTGGGAAAGTTCAAAGCTTGCTTCTGGTTCTTACAGAGTGAGTGAAACTTGATGTGGGAATTGGGAAGATGTTTAGTTCCTCACATTTTGCTTCCTTTTCCTTTCAGTTTAGACAGTCATCAGGCTTGCCTGGAAGCTTGCAAGCCAAGAACAGCATACAGTTGGATGAGGTCTGGGACACTGGACCAAAGTTTGCAGTACAACTCACCCCACCCCAGCCCCAAGGATTCCAACATTCACATCCCCACGCAGAAGAGTGTAAGACACAGTTCTGTCCTTAACGTCTACTGCAAGCTATGGAAACATCATTGAAAACACTCTTTGTATATTCTAAATCATACTAATTGAAGCCAGACTTTGAATCCTTCTTTCTTTTAAATCCAGGTGAAAGTTTCTTATCCTTACAAAGGAGTGAATGTGAGGACAGTATTTTTCTTGGACTTGGCAAATGTTGCTCAGAATCGGCTAACTTCCCCCACCCCATCCTCACCCCCAGCAATTTTCTCTCCCTCTTTCATGGGTTCTTTATTTTTGCCAAAATGCCTTCCCTACCCCATTTCCATCTTAAGCTTTAGGACCTATGGGAACAAATAAGGGTCATTTCCTCAGTGGGCTGATAATATTAGGCTGTTTTAAGTTGGGGCTGTAGCCTAATTTTGTCAAATGCCATATGGTGCTGAGACAATGAGTGCTCTGCCAAAACCCACAAGATCAACAAGATATGGTACTACCCAAAGCTGAGCACTTAATGAAGAAAGAGGAGATTAGGCTGCTCTGGCTTTTTCTGGCAAAAAAAAAAAACAAACCCACAGAACAAGAGAATGCCTAGAGGCAAAAGCCACTCAGCCTACAATAAATTAATAAAACAGCCTATTGGTTCTGGCTTTGTTGTCCACACAGTAGACTGAAGACACTTCTCAAGTTCCAGGAAATGAGTGCTTGTGAGAGATTGTGCTTTTACACTCAGACATATGCCCAGTCTCCAGAGACCAGATTGAATCCAATTGCTCACCCTGAGTGTCTTTCTTTGCATTACTGACCTGACAACCTGAAGCATTTCTAGCAACTTTCCCTTCTTTCCTGAAAGAATTTTACACAGCCCTCCTATGAGAGATGTACTGGTTTAGCAGGATAGCCAATATCAAATTACTTCCAGAACCAAAAGAGCTATATAACTTTCATTGGAAATACATGAAAAAGGAAAATATTCTCTTCTACTCTACCCCCCTTAAAGTTGCCCTATGAATGAAAAAGAAAAATATCATCTTCCATACATTAATATCCACAAGTCACTTGCCTTTGACCCAACAATGATATACTACAGTCATACAGAATTCAAATGTATTTATCCCCCCCTAAATTTGTATTCAAATATTTTTGACAATGAGTTAGTATGGCACTGTAATTTTGAAATATTCTAAATCTTATATTCAAAAAAGACCTTTGAGCCTCTGAAAGACAGATAAAATGAAGAAAATTAGCTGAATTTAATAAAGAGTAAGTTGATCATTTCAAGGCAAAAACAAAAACAGGACAGCCAAGCGCTGTGGCTCATGCCTGTAATCCTAGCTGCTAGGAGGCTGAGAGCTAAGGATCGTGGTTCAAAACCAGCCCGGGCAGAAACATCTCTGAGATCCTTTATCTCTAATTAATTGAAGAAAAAAAAAGCCAGAAATGGAGCTGTGGCTCTGGTGGTTGAGAGCTGGCCTTGAACAAATGAAGCTCAAGGATAGCACCCAGGCCCTAAGTTCAAGCCCTAGGATTGGGACACACACACACACACACACACACACACACACACACACATGCACACACGCGCGCGCGCGCACACACACGCGCGCGCACACACACACACAAAACAATAGGACTTTAATAGATAACCTCTCCACCCCTTCCAATACTCCACCCGCCCCCAAACTGGGCATCAAACCATGGTAAATGCCCCCCCAACCCTGCCCAAATGAGTTGTATTCCCAGCCCAGGATTCCAATAATTCTAAATGCTTCTAAATAGGCTACTGCATTAGAGTTAGAGGTGGGCAGTTGCATTTTGGCAAATTTACTATCTGGACCCTTAGATATACAATATAAAAAAGTTTTCAACAGGAATTGACGTCCTATTTTGGTTCAGATAAGAATGTACAGTAGATACAAACGCTAGACTCTGTGAGCACAGTTAAGAAGAGTTAACTTTGGGGAGTGAGAGAAAGGCATACTGTAAGTATGCACTGAACAGAAGATGAAAACCACAATGGGAAAGTAGGAACTTCAATGCAGCAGGAGAAACAAAAATGGACTGTGAAAGTTCAGATGGGCTGATTGTTGCTTTCTCTTGATTTCTGCTAAGATCTGGAAAGTATTCCCAGGCAGCAGAGACTGGATAAAGCTGACAACTGAGGCAGGAGGATGAAAAGGAGGAACAGAGAAGGGTAGGGTAGCCCAGGAAGAGAAGCTAAGCAGGATAGGGTAGTTTGTCAATTTTATCTTCCATTCAGCTTCAGCAGAAGATAAGAAAGGTTAAGCCCTATCAGGGAAGGGAGGGCAGCAGGAAGGGGGAAGAGCTGTGGTGTGGATCTCCTCATTCTGAGAAAAGCAGCTGCCAGACAGAGATACTGAGGTAGCAACTCTGCAGTAAAAGGGGGTGACCTCATGGGATATCATGTGTAGTCACTTAAATTTCAGCAAATAGAATACTTTCAAGTAATGGATATAGCTACAAGTTTTTTAAGTCTGTTTTAGAGAATCAGACTAGGCCTACAAAAATAATTTTGTAGCAATTCTAGGCAGGGTGCTGGTGATTCATGCCTGCAATCCTAGCTACTCAAGAGACTGAGAACTGAGGATTGGAGTTTGAAGCCAGATCATGCAGAAAAGTCTGTGAGACTATCATCTCCAGTAAACCACTCAGAAAAAGCCAGATGTGGCACTGTGGCTCAAGTGGTAGAGCACATAAGCCATGAGAAAAAGCAGCTCAGGGACAGTGCCCAGGCCCTGACTTCAAGCCCTAGGGCAGGAACAAAAATTGTAGCAGTTCTATTTAGCAGGTCAATGCAAAAATGAGATTCATACAAAACTATGGTAATAGCTGGGCGGCAGTGGCTCATCTAGATCTGAGGATTGAGGCTTGAATCCAGCCTGGGCAGACTGTTATCTTCAATTAACCAGCAAAAAGCTGGAAGTTGATATATAGTTCAAATGGCAGAGCAAAAAAAAAGAGCTCAGGAAATAAATTCTCATAATTTATTTCTCAATTAGAGATGGAAAAGTGAGACCGCCAAAAATATGATGAGAATAAAGTCAATTGGATTTATATCAATCCAAAAAATAAGGCAATGTATACAAAAATCATTTAGCTATTCCAAAAGAACAGAACACTCATGTTGCATCTTTTTAAATAGAATTTTATACAGCTGAGTATGGTGAGACATATCTGCTTCCCCAGCACTTTGGAGGCTACGTTACAAAGATCATGAATTCAAGGCAAGCCTGGACAAGAGGCATGAGTTCAATGCCAGCCTAGCTATAGAGACCTTGCCTCAATAAAGAGAATGAGAAAGAGACCTCGATAAAGAGAGAGAGAATTTATATGATCATTGAAATAGTGAAGCTCAAACACAACACAGCTGGGCCCATGGACATGAATGAACAACTGAGCCAGTAACATCTGCCAAATGAATGTGAACGACTCCAGAAGCTGTAAAAGGAGAAGGCAGCAGAGGAGAAGAGACTTCCGGAAGAAAATGAGAATGCTAGGAGAGGTGAACTTTGAATTCAGGAGTGAGCGTGAGAGTGGAGAGGTCAGAGAACGAAACAGGTGGGACAACAAGAAACTAATAGATGCCAGGAGATAAGCAGCACAGGAAACAGAAAGTAGATGTGCTGAATACATTACTGGATGCACAGGGATTTCTGTTTAGAGACGGTGCCAGCCTATAGACCAGAGAAGGTACTGGCTGCCAACCTGGCTCTGCAGCTTTGCATGTGCTAGCAATGGATGTGATTCCCCATGCCCCAGGGTCTGGCCCTCAGCCTGCGGGCTCAGAAGCTGAGTTTTGCCAGCAATGGGACTAGGTTCATAGGCTCAAAGACAGAGGTGAACCAAGATACCAATTTATACACACAGAAGTCTACTCTTCCCATTGGCAGTCTTTACAGCAAATACAGTCTTTAAGCAAATAATAGTTGGCAAGTAGTATTGTCATTAAAGAAGTCCCAGTGCAATAGAATTTAAAGTCTAAGGTAGGTTGGCACCAGTAGCTCACGCTTATAATCCTAGCTACTCAGAATGCTGAGATCTGAGGACTGCCCATTCAAAGCCAGCCCAGCCAGGAAAGTCTGTGAAACTCTTCTCTCCAACTAACCATCAAAAAATAAAAGCTGGAAGAGAAGCTGTAGCTCAAGTGGAATAGGGCTAGTCTTGAGCTCTGGGACAGTGCCCAGGCTTTGAGTTTAAGACTCAGAGCTGGCACAATTATTTTTTAAGCCTAAGCTACATAGCATATGTCTTATCACTTGTGTAGCAAATGACTCATGCTCACTATGTGGTCTTGAACAAGTTATTTGATCTCTGTGTCATGATTTTGTCACCTTTTACATGGGGCACACAAGTTATCTATTCTTAAGTAACCAATCACTTCCGGTTTTGTGGCGTAAGGCAACAATCATTGATTTAATGCAGAAATCTGCCATAGACAGGATTGGGCAGAACACCAACAGGTACTCCACGTGATGTTGCCTGGGGTGCCTCAGTGTGGAGCTGGAGAAGCCATGTACATGATGGCAAGCTGGTAGTCACTGATATCTGGTGGACTCAACCAGGCCTAAGGCAAAGGATTTCCTTCCTCAAAATGGGCTTTTCCAAAGGCTCTTAGGGCTCCCTTAAACCATGATAGCACATGTACCAGTCTATTGGCCAAGCAGCCACAGTGCTCGGATGTAAGAGGAAAAAAACATGGGAGCCATACATACTTCGCAGTAAGGAAAATGTCAAGGAATTATGAGGTCATATTTTAATGCTTCAAGAGTTACTTATATACCAACCACAATATCCCAAGAATCCCCAAACTCTCTTCTCTTTATTCTCCAAGCTTCTGTTTTGTTACTTTGAGTGTCTTTGGGCCAAGTTGATAGTGATAAACTTGGTAAGTTTCATGTAAAACTTATTGGGATTACTACTACTAAACAAAAACTACAACCACAAGTCTCTTCAAGAAAAAGTTCTTTTGACATGAACTCTCTGGAAGGGGCTACTGGGAAATAAACGTTGTCAAGACACTGAGAAGGCTTTGGGCTTAATGAGAAACATGTATGAGGCATTCCTTAAGACCCTTGGACTTTTGATCTGTCCTAGTTCTAGGCACTGTCCTAATCTTTTTAGGATCTGATAGTCCTCTCTAAGATCTGCTGCTTGAGCTGAGACACTGTCTTAATTTGAAAATTATTGGCTGAGAAGGGTTTCTATTTTCAACACCAGCTTGTTTATGTTTAGTCCTTCATTCTTTAGCTCATCTATCTTTCTCTTATGCTTCCTGAAAAAAATCAGGCTACATTGATACCAAACTTTTCACCACTACCTATCTTCCAACTTCCATTAATAAGTACCTTAATTTTCTTTCTACTCTCAATGTCCTTCACAGTTCTCTCCAAACTTTCCCACAGGCCTATCCTCCTTCATCCCATCACCTTGTCTCAAATTTCATGTATTTTTAAGTTCTTGATCAGAGTCACCCTTAACTTCAAATACCCAAATCCTCCTGGTTTCTTATGACTCAATCGATAATTTACTCCATTAACAACTACCTCCTTCTATAGTGGTGAGGATCAGTTTGGTTAATGCCTCTCATTTGCTGATGGCACATGAGAAGGACTCAATAAAGATATTCTGTTATTTAAATGCTTGTAACGTGTCTTTGTTGCATAGTTTGGGGATGTTACACACTTGTATAGATGACAAGAAAGCAAATGGAATGAATAAAACTCATATGACATATTAAACACATAGATATGTGCACTATATTATACACACACTCACATTATGGTAAGCATACTCAGACATACTGACTGTACTCTACTTACATATTCCATATTAAAATGATAAAATAAACTAGATGTGTTATTATACACCCATAATCCAAGCACTCAGGAGTCTGAATCACAAGAATCATGAGTTAAATACCAGCCTGGACTATATAGTGAGACTTTACCATAAAAAAACAAAACATAACAAGAAAAGATGATGAGCGGGATAACAATGATAGGAAGGGGAGATTAGTATATATGGTAAACATGTATGAAATGTAACACTGAAATATTCCCTATATAACTAATAAAACTAGTAAAAAAAATTAAAGATAAAAAAATAGGACAGAGAAAAACAGAAGATAATATTTTTTAAAAATAGATAAAGGATAGAAAAAAGTAACGAAGCCGGGTGCTGGTGGCTCACGCCTGTAATCCTAGCTACTCAGGAGGCTGAGATCTGAGGATCGAGGTTCAAAGCCAGCCCGGGCAAGAGAGACCGTGAGACTCTTATCTCCAATAAACCACCAGAAAACCAGAAGTGGCGCTGTAGCTCAAGTGGTAGAGCGCTCGCCTTGAGCTGAAGAGCTGAGGGACAGTGCCCAGGCCCAGAGTTCAAGCCCCACGACTGACAAAAAAAAAAAAAAGTAACGAATATTTCTTTTTTTCTTGTTTTATTTCTTGTTTTTTTTTTTTATTTATAGCCTCATATCTGTTCTCAAGACTTAGAAAACAAATCACAAACCCTTCTGGACTGAAGGGCTGTTTCAGTTAAATCAATAAGCTATCCCAATATTTTCTTAATCTATTCTTTTCTCACTTCTCCCTGCCCACTCTCCTCGCCATTCATCACTCAGACTATCGTGAGGAAAGGCGAGTCTTAAATGGTAAGTGATGTGCCTGTGTCATAAACAGTGAACCAGACTCATGCTTTCACACAGGAGCATGTCACAAAAATGTCAGCGAGTATCTGAGGCTCTTAAGATTTGGCTCCTGAAAGTCTTATGTTGCTAAGTCTATATATATTTCCATGTGTGACCTGCCTGCCTTTTGTCATTCCAATGGCCCCTTAGATCACACAGGGGGACAGACTCCTTTTGAGTTCCAGTAAGGATCCAATCTCTTCAAATGGACATATATCATTCAGTCAGACCATGTGTTGGATGCCAAAATATCCTCTCAGCCTATTATGCTTGCTCAATTATTTTACTTCACCCTGCTTTTACCCAGGAGGATGTTGCATGTAGTAGGAAGACCCCTACTCAGGCAGGCAAGCCCACCTAGTCGTCTGGAGTGACAGAGCCCACCGCAACAAAGTTGTTAATAAAGAAGCAACTTTATTGAGAAGGTTCCTACACTGACCAGCCAGGGCCACAGCACAGGCTCAGGAGCTGATACTGCAACCAGTAACAAATATTTCTGACATAGTATATATGACTCTCAGTATTCTATGATAGCTAAATTGATCACATCACCATGTTGATAATATCAGTCCAGGCCTTGGTGTTATCTGTCCATAGCAGCACAGGAAATTCATTGACACATTGATGTTGTTTCTTTCCAAAAAAGCAAATGTTTGTCATTGAGCCCAGACATCTGTCAGATTGGACCTCCATATTCAAGTTTCAGTCCCAATCTATGTAACTACTGCAAGAGACAGTCACATGACTATCTAGGACTCCTGGTGGTATAGGTGCTCTATTACCCTCACATCATTGCCCTGTTAACTTATCTCATTGGTTTCTCCCATTGTAGGTTGAATTGTGCCCTCCCTGCATGCCCCTAAGAACCTGTGAATGTGACCTCCTTTTTGAAATAGAGGTTTGATAGAGGCACCCAAGATGATATAATATTGGATTACTGCAGTCCTATGTCATATCCAGTGTCTTTCCAAGAAGAGACACAAAAACATACACACCAGACAGGGTCATGTATTGAAGGAGGTAGATATTGGAGTAATATAGCTACAAAGTAAGAAACACCAAAGATTGCCGACAACAACCAGAAGCAAGAAAGAAGCAAAGATAAACCCTTCCCTATACCTTCAGTGGGAGCATGGCCCTGCCAACATCTAAGTTTCAGACTTCTAACTGGTAGAATTGTAAAAGGATAAATTTCACAGGTAAAAGGTAATATGCAAAGACTTGAAAAGAGAAAAAAAAGGAACAGTGGAAATGCAGAGAGCTAAAGAAAGTTGGAGAAGTCCAATTAATTAAATCCAAGTTAGATCATATAAATCCATAAGTCATTCATAATAGTGTCAGCATAATAGCAGCAGCTCTCATTTACAGAGCATCTACTCTATCCAAGAATTGTGCTACACATTTTTCATTCCCTCTCTTTACAATAACTACAGGATAAAGTTTCTTACCACTAATATGAGAAGATCATCCACAATACATTCAGTAGCTGGTTCAGAGTAACACAGGAGAGTAAATGGCAGAATTAGAGTCAAAACCAGAGCTTTCTTGCTCCAAAGCCTTGATCTTTTGTAGATTATTCCATGGTCTTCTAATCACACAAATGTATGTATGTACTTGGAGGTGAGGGAGACAAGACACATAGGGGAAAAATTTTAGGAGAAGCAAGACTAAATATGAACAAAAATTTGTCTTATTATTTAAAAAAGAGACCATGAAATTCATTACATATCCTATGAAATTAAGGAAATTGAGGAAAAGAGTGGGGCTGGGATGGGGGAGACTTACTAAAGGGGAAACTGATCGAGTGCATTATATTCATAAACTACTTTGTGCATGGCAACTCCTTTGTACAACTACTTAAAGATAATTTTTAAAAATTAATTACTTGAGAGAGAGAGAAAGAGACCTCATCCGGTGCCAGTGACTCATACCTGTAATTCTTGCCACTCAGGAGGCTGAGATCTGAGGATCAAGGTTTAAAGCCAGCCCAGATAGAAATGACTGTGAGACTCTTATCTCCCACTTACCAGCACAAAAGTGGAGCCAAGAGTGGCTGAAGTGGTAGAGCCCTAGCCTTGAGCAAAAATGCTCAGGGATAATGCCCATGTCCTGAGTTCAAGCCCCAGATTGACACACACACACAGAGCAAACAGAGAGAAGAGAGAGAGGCTCTAACATTCTAAAGAATGTACAGGAGAATGCGATTGGAGAGTGGCTTTCTTTTTGCCTTTCTTTTTTCCTCTTATTAATCATCTAGTCTGGAAGTTTAAAAGATAAGCGAGATTTATGTGGAGATGTGCATGGTTAGGTCGAACTAGGGAAGAAAAGCAGAAATCATATCCAATTCTCATTTCCTACCTACAACACTAGGGGCTACAGTAGTGAAAAGTAACTTTAGATGAGGTTATGGAAACGGTGATAGTATTGGGACCAAATCTAAGTGACCCCAAAGTCCAAACACTTAATATATCTCAGAAAGAACAGATAATTGATACTTATTTAGCCCTCATGCTAACAGTTGCTTCCCCCACTTCTTATCCTAGGGCACTGAGCCAAGAAAGTTTAAGAGCTAAAAAAGAAATAAAGCTACTTTATCGATGAAAAATAACTGGAAATAAATGGACAAAATGAAGGATATTTTGCAGAGATATATGATAGATAACCAAATTTTCTTCAAACAAGATGAAATAAATGTATGTAAAGAATGATCAATTTGATGAAAGCACTTCAAGGTTTAGAAAGGGTGAGTGGCCCAAAATGTTTAAAAATCTAAACAAAGAAAAGTCAAGGAGGAAGAAGAAATCCATAGTCATTATTTTTAAAAATACAAATAAATGTTCCCAGCTGTGGTAGTGAGTATGAAATGCCCAGAGAAAGGGAAAAGGAGGCACATTGAAGCCTAAAAGTCAAATAAAATAACATGACACATGTCTGAGACAATGGCCAAGCAATGAGAGGAGAATCCAGGAAGAATAGAATTTCTTCTCATGAATATTTTAGTGTTTCAAAGGTAGAAAAGATAATGATAGTCCATAAAGAAGAAAAGGTAAAAGGCTACATTTATAGGTTATATGCATGGGCTTTGGCTCCAACTTCACATGCTTAGTTCTCTCTTTTCTATTTCTCTTTCTCCTCCTTCTCCTCCTCTTCCTTCTCCCACCTCCTCCCTCAACTTCTCCCCCTTTCTCTCCCTCTTCTCTGTCCCTTTCCCTCTCCTTCCCATCTTCTCCTTCCTCCTTCTTTCATTCCTTCCTTCTTTTTCTGTTTTAGGGCAACCCTCTTACCTGTTCATGCCTGTTTCTCTTTATGTATAAAACTGGAGAACAGGAAGACTTTTATACTTTCACTACTTTCTCTATATCTTAAAGAAATAAATGAGGTGAATATGATGTGCTAATATGCAGCCTGACTCATGGGAAAATAAAAAATATTATGATTCTGATGAATGATTTATGGTAAACTTGGGGGAAAAAAGCCCAGCAGATAATCCAATCGAGGAAACTACAGACACTATGTAGGAACTGTTTCAAAGGCAGAAAAGAAAAATAGAAAAATGCTCTTTGAGAATTAAAGGAAAGAATAGCTCTCAAATAAGTTATTGAAAAGTACAGATCAAAAAATGATTGTCTAGTTGGGGAAAGGAAAAAAAATAAGTTCCTGGAGGAGCTGGCTCATTTTGAGGTCCCCACAAAAATAACAAAGCATGTCTAGGATCCAACCTTCCACTGCCCAGGAGAGGACGGTAATGAGCTTTACAATGAAATAATGAGGGTTAATGATAGCTGATTGAGGAAAGAGGAAACACAGGAGCAATTTGAGGTCACATCAATAAAGGATAGTCAAATTATGGGTCATCTATATCCTGAGTGACACTTAAAAAGAATGAAACATCCCTTTATAGGATATTTAATGACAATGTACAGAGCACTGTATATATTAAATTACTCAATTTTGCAAAAATATTTCCTATGGTTATCTGTATATAAGTGAACCAGATACACAGTCTGGGAAATGGGGCTGGAGTGTGGAAGGAATTTTTTTGTCCTTTTTTATTAGTCTAAGTAAGGAAAGGGGGTACACTGGTTAAAAATATCCATAGTGGAGAATGTTTAGTATGTACAAGGCCAGGGTTAAATCCCTACCACTAGTGAACACACACACACACACACACACCACAAATCAGGTTTGGCCAGAGTAACTGGTAACTAATCTTAACTGCTCTGGAGGCTGAGATCCAGAGGATTGTGCTTTGAAGCCAGTCTGGTCAGAAAAATCTGCAAGACACCATGTCAAAATGACTCAATGAATTAACTGAGGTATAGCAGACTCTATGGAGAACTCAAATAGTGTAATTCTTTAGAAAGACTAAGTCAAAGGCCAACAAAAAAGTACCAAGAAGTGAGTACTTGCAAGAGTAGGGGAGGGGCAAAGGGGAGCGGGGTAGAAGAGGGGAGAATGCAAGTAAAAATACATTCTATAGACAACAGAATTGAGAAAACATGAGAGGGGTGGGTGGGAGGAGCGTGAAAACGCTGAAAGGATGACAGACTGGGGTACTTTGCATACGTAAACTGATTTTCTGAATGGCAAAACCCATATATATCCTACAAATTAAAGAGTGAGGGAAGGGTGGGTTGGGAGGGATGGTGAGGGTGGTAAAAGGTGACATTGATTAAGACGCACTGTATTCCTAAAATGCTTTGTTGAATGGCAACTCCTTTGTACAATTACCTAAAGATGAAAAAAAGAATTTTCTAAAAAAAAAAAAAAAATCAATGAAAACCAGGTCTCTCAATCACCAGCCAAGTAGGCCTGGGGCCCTGAATTCAAATAGTACCCTAAACAAACAAACAAACAAAAAACAGGCTTGGCTGGTCTACCATTTAAGTAGCCTTGATTAAATATTTTATTTCCCCCGTGCCTCAGTTTACCATCTGTAAAACCAGGATGCTAACCTGACATGGCTAATTCCTACACACGTTGCTCAGGACAGGGTTAAGTTTAGACATTAAAAAGTCCTATCATTGGGCCTGGGAATGTGGCTCAGTGGTAGAGTGCTTGCTTTGCATGCATGAGGCCCTGGGTTCGATTCCTCAGCACCACATAAGCAATAAAGAAAAAAAGCCAGAAGTGACACTGTGGCTCCAGTGGTAGAACGCTAGCCTTGAGCTGAAGAGCTAAAGGACACTGCCCTGGCTCAGAGTTCAGGCCCCACGACCAGCCCCCCCCCCAAAAAAAAGAAAAAAAAAGTCGTATCATTGTCAGCTGTTAGTATTAATATAATACTTCTGTAATATGCTTACACCTGAAAAACACAAAGCCTTCGAAACTTACAAGGTTAAATCCCAATAAACCTATCACATCACAAATTGAAAAGATGCCAAAATGCACTTAACCTGTCGAAACTATCAAATATGGTTCCTCACCAACACAGTGCCCTGTGGAGTATTAGCTGTTTCCCCATGGTCTCAGGTTGTCCAGAAGTTGGAGCCACTGCCCAGCATTGTAAGAGAATAATGCACCCTACACCATCTGCTCCAGGAGAGATCGAACTTAGAAGTATGGTTTCTACTGAATGCGTATCACTTTTGTGCCTTCATAAAGAAAAAAATAAAAATCCAACCATTGCAAGTCAGAAACCATGTACCTACAGATAGACACAGGGTAGTATATAATATGTATATAATGATTTCAAATATAATTGTACCCTTATATGCTTTTAAGTAGTAAAAGTATGTATGTCACATTAGAGTATCCAATTATGAAATACTTAATTTGTGATCATCATTGCTGCACATTTTATATACATCTTGAATAATCCTCCATAATGACTTTATCAAATTAATACCCAATTATACTTCCCAGCTGGGGTTGATTGAAGAGGACCACAAATTCTCTGACATTTCATCCATGAAAGGGGAAGTCAGGATCACTGCCCTGAATGTGGGCAGGCTGGAGACTGCCTTTGGCCATGGCTGAAGAAAAAGGGATGTAATGCCAGTGTCCCACCCCAGTGTGAAGAGCAGCCCTTTTCTACCTCTGGTCTGCTTACTTCTGGAGCCCTGAACTTTATGGTAAGGCACTCATTTACTCTAATGAAGACACTGTGTGGAAAGCCTCTGAGTGCGGCATTTCAGTCATCCCCATCAGCATGCCAGACTCCACAGAATTCCTCCCAGCCCCTCTAGAACTGAGCAGCTGCCAGCCAACCACCACCAAGTCACCAAGTCAGTGCCACATGTAGCCTAAAAACTGCCCGTAGAGTACTGCACACATTTCTGATGCACAGAATTGTGAGATTTAAGAAACTGGGTAGTGCTTTAGGCCACTAACTGGAGGAGTAATTATCATACAGTAACGTAGAACTGGAACTTCATCTCACAGACAGATATTCAGGATGAAGTAGCTTCCTCAGGATCATGCACCTAATTAATAGCAGAGCTGAGATTCCAGCTCAAAAGCTTATTATCTTAGCCACTCTGCTGAATTATTTTTCAATGATAATGAACTTTTGGAGACAGGGCATATATAGCATCTTGATTCTTCTTAGCATCTCCTGTAATTCCTTTCTAATGAAGAATTTGTGCCCAAGGCATACAGACTTTTTTCATGGAGTTATCCATTTACACATATTTGCACAGGCTTCTGAATTTGAAAATGTGATGAATTCCTCCAGCAGATTGTCCTGTACGTATTTTAAGTCATAGAATTGAGGGTCCCATTTCTCTTCCGTCTTTAGTTTTGATCAGATCAGCAGTGCTGCTTAATACCAAGAAGGCAGGCTAATTCTGGGTTTCAGGGAGTTGATTTCTATAGTATTAAATGGGTCTTAGTCATTTTCCAAGGAGACAGAGACCCTGGGGTCTTGGTAGTTTCTATGCTAAGCTATCATCCCATCTATTTTATATTAGAATGAACTGCTTCTGAAAAGGAGGTCAGAAAGGAGCAAAGAGAGGGACTGATATGAGCTCCTTCACAGGCAAATAGATCTATACCTGTAGCCTTTCTGGAGCCAAAGGGTCATGGGTCAAGGACCCACAGGAACTGATGAAATCAGGGGATTTAGGCTAATTAAGCACTACAGCAAAATGGGCACCAGGGTAACATGCTATTCTCCCCAAGCTATAAGTAACACAATATGTAACATACAAGAAAGCAGGTTCTCCATGCATGTGTTATTTTGTTGTGAAAGAGTATTTTCACAACAAATAGGGATACCCACAAAGCCTACACTTATTTTCTGTCTTGGTTTCATCTTCCCAGTGGACACTGGTGATGGCCACTCAGCTATCAACAAACAACCCACCCTGGGACTTAAAACACCATGGTTATGAGCCATTGAAGAGCACTCCCAAGTGGAGTAATTTAATTGATTCTTAGGTTTGCATTAATTATCCTCTAGAAATATCTAGCATAAAACACAGGATTTGGAGACTTCGGATCTCAATCAGCAAAAATAAAATCACAACATAAACAAGGATAGGGCTGAGGGTATAGCATGCATACATACACGCATACATACATACATGTAAAACGGTGAGTCTAGGTCTCTGGTGTTGTTCAAACATTTCACGTTGGGCAGGATATTCATTTTCATAACCACTCTCTGAGATGAATGTTCTTACTATTCCCCATTTTACAGATAAGAAAACCGCAATGTAGAGAGAAGTTAAGCAACTTGCCAAAGATCACACAGGCAGGAAGTTAGGGGGAGACTGGAATTAATATACAGGCAGACGGATTCAATCATGACACTTGTTCCATAACTTAGAAACTAGAACAGCTCTACATTCATCCATTTTATGCATAATAAGTATATGGTTGACTTGCTTTCTTAAAGAAATTAGAAAATCAGCATGTTGATCTGACTTAGGTCAGTGAAGTCACAGAAGGCCTTGATAGTTTCTGGACCTTCCCACAATGCATCACAGCCTGTGTTGGGTCGGGAAGCAGAGCTCCTCTCTAGCAAGCAGTTTGCTGTCTCTCCACATGCATGCATTCAGATGTTCATAAATGGCCATAAATTGAGTTAAATATTTTACTACTTTTTTCTCCCATCTTATCTCTCTATGTTAAATATATTAGTGATGGAGAAAGGTGTTTTATTTTCACCTATTCCTACTTTTCAAAAGAAAAATAAAAGCTGGGAGCTGATAGCTCATGCCTGGAATTCTAGCTTCTCATGAGGCTGAGATCTGAAGATTGCAATTCAAAGCTAGCCCACGCAAAAAAAAAATTCTTGAGATTCTTATCTCCAATTAATCAGCAAAAATCCAGAAGTGGAGTATGGTTCCAGTAGTAGAGCATTCTTGAGAGCATAGGCCCTGAGTTCAAGCCCCAGAACCTGCACAAAAATAGACTTATACAGATAGATACAGATAGATAGACAGATAGACAGTCGGACATATGCACTGACAGATAGGCAAAAACACCATAAAAAAGTTGTTTTTTAGAGTGGTGCTGTAGCTCAAGTGGTAGAGCGCTCGCTTTGAGCTGAAGAGCTGAGGGACAGTGCCCAGGCCCAGAGTTCAAGCCCCACGACTGACAAAAAAAAAAAGTTGTTTTTTAGAAGCATCCACTTGGACATAATAAATTATACAGGACTCTAGACATTTACACAATGGGACCAAAGGAGGATATTATTAGCAGAGGATCACAATAGCTCTATAGCTATGTACATACGGTCCTATAAAATGTCTATTGAGGGCTGGGAAGGTGGCTCAGTGGTAGAGCGTTTGCCTTGCATGCCAGAGGCCTTGGGTTCGATTTCTCAGCACCACATAAGCAAAAAGAAAAAAAATGTCTATCGAAATGAACTTCAAAAAAATAGAAATGAGGATTTTTGTTATTTTGCTTTTTGTGTTTTTGTTTTTCCTTTGTAGCTGCTTTTTTTCTGTATCTTTTGTCTTGTGTGTAAATTTATCTGTTTGGAGGAATGTAAAGGGGGGTACAGAAATGGTGGGACAGGGGGTGAACAAATGCAACAGTGATACTCACGAGACACTACGTTGAAAATGAACTGCACAACTTGAGGGGGAGTGGGGCCTGATGGGAAAAACTGGGAGAAATTGAGGGAAGAAGTGACACTGTTCAAAAAGAAATGTACTCACTACCTGACTTATATAACTATAACCCCTGTGTACATCACCTTTAAAATAACAATAAAAAATAATGTTGAATTCATTTTTTAAAAAGTTGTTGTTTAGAATTCAAATTCACAGATTACTATAGCTAGGTTGGGTCCAGTAGAACCAGGCAGAGGTACATTGTGCTATCTACAGGCCAACAGTGAGAACAGCAAGACACCCATAGACAAGGCTCGGGACTTAGCAGCCTCTGTGAGAAAGGCTCTAGCACTCTGGTGATGGCAGCTGAGAGCCCAGACAATGTTCAATATGCAAACAGCACAGTGAACATCCGTTTAGGCTCTGGATTCAGACCCAGCTAGGTCTGAATTCTAGATTGTAGAAGTTGTTTAATCTTCTCAAGTTTGGTTTTTTTTTTTCCATTTGTAAAATGTAATTCAAAATGGCTCCAAACACATGTTATTATGAGGATTTCAATATGTATCTAGCTTACTTCCACTCCTGTGCAAGCCAGATTTGGAAACAAATTCTAGAAGCTATGCTGTTTTCTATAAATAGAAACAAAACTGGAGAGAAATAAAACAAGTTGGGTGCTTATGATCTCATGCCTATAATCCTAGCCACTTGGGACACTGAGAACAGGAAGATTGTTGTTGTAGGCCAGCCTGCACAGGAAAGTTTGCAATACCTCATCTCAACCCATAGCTGGGGGCAGTGATACATGTCTGTTTCATAGGACACTGATTGGGAAGATCACCAGTGCCAGATCAGCCTAGACAGAAAAGTCCACGAGATTCTGGGTCCGTGGAAGAGGTGTGTACCTGCCATCTCTGAATTAACTGGAAGCCCCAAGTACGATCTTGGCTCAAGGGCTCACTCAAGTGAGAGGTGAGGCACTAGTTTAAAAATAACCAGTGAAAACCAGGACTAGAGGCATGGCTCAGTACTATCTCACCTGCCTAGCCAGCACAAGACCCTGAATTCAAACTCCAGTATTGTCAAAATAAAACAAACAGGAAACCAATAAAAACATAGAAATGCTAGCAAATTTTTAGCAGAAGCAGTTGCCTGCTAGAGAGTCTGATCCTAAGTACTGCTTTCTATTAAAAAGAAAAGAAAATGTCTTAGGGGCAAGGCATGGTGGTACATACCTGTAATCCCAGGAAGAAAAGATTGGAAAGGTTGCTGTTTAAGTCCAATATGGGTGAAAAATTCAGGAGATCCCTGTATCAACTAACAAGCCTGGCATGGTAGTTAATATCTATAATTGCAGTTACAGGGGGTACAATAGAAGGATTGCTAAGGCCAGTCCTGAGCAAATTCAGAATGCCTGCCCAGCAAGCACCAGGCAGTGAGTTCAAAATCCCAGTATTGCCCTAAAGAAAAAAGAAAAAAAGATATTTTCTTAAAGAGTTATTAGCACCAAACTAAGACGTTTTTCTCTTTCTTAATATCTGAATAATAATACTTTTTCCCACTCTAACAAGACAGGTCTATCATATCTCTTTAATTTTTCCTTTAAAATTTATGAAAACATTTGATGTTCTAATAGGTTCCATGGGTTTCCAAAAAAAAGTAACCTCTTTTCCAAAAATGACAGAATGATAGCAGACTAGCACTTACAAGCCTAGTAAGTATGAGGCCATGAGTTCAAATCCTAGTACTGCCCCAAATGACAGATAAACCAGAGAACAAGAAGATGAATAGAAATAGATCTTATAAGACATACTAAGTATATGCTATAAACTGAATGTGTTCCTTACCCCAAAGCTAAAATGTTGAACCGTCAATGTGATGATATTGGAGGTGGAGCTTCAGGAGAGAATGAGCTCTGAAGGATGGTGCTCTTGGGAAAGAGATCAGTGCCCTTATAGTGACACAAGGTAGATAATCCCTCTCTCTCTCTCTCTCTCTCTCTCTCTCTCTCTCTCTCTCTCTCCCTTCACTACATAGGAATTCAATGAGAAAATCAGCAAGAGTGTTCCAGCAGATGCTGGATCTGCTGCTATCTTGATCTTGACATTGCCAGTCTCCAGAAATGTGAAAATTGATTTCTGTTGTCTAAGCCACCTGGTCCATGGTAGGTTTTTATTAGTAGTAGTAAAGAGCATCATTGTTAAGTAATTGTATGAAGGTGTTATAATTCCCTAGGTCAAGTTGTGGGTACAATGCTTCCTGGTTAATGTCACCTCTTCTTTCATTCTCCCTCATTTTCCTCTTGTCCCTACCCTCAACATGGTAGGTTTTTATAGCTGCTTAAACTGACTAAATAAACTCAATCTATAAAATACACTTTCCAGTCCAGATCTCTCTACAACTATGTCATAGTCTGTGGCTCTGACACAGCCAGTGTGTACTTCCACAAAGAGCTTGCAGAAGTTCAAACTGAACTTTTGTTTCTATGACAACTCACAGCTAAAACAATTAGGTATGCAGAAGGTCATTACCAGGCATGCTTCAGACACACATCAAACCTTCAAGGCTGTGCTGGGCTGTAGTATGGCCAGGTGATCAAAGACCAAGCACGCAGTCAGAGGGGGCCCCCAGGCAAAGACAGTAAAAATGCACACATGCATGTATTCACATGAGTAAACACTGATGACAGGGAGTCCACCGAGGATATGTAAACTATTCAAGCTATGCCTCAAGTTTACAAGTCAACCTGGAGAAAATAGAAATTCCACACTTTTCTAAACTTTGTGCTTGGTAGACAGACTAGTGCATTAAGACGCACATCTGTGAAAAGAAAAATAACATATTGAACCAAAAAATAAGTATGGAATCTATTTTATCAGCATTTTTTACCATGGCCGTTAAAATCATATCTAAATACAGGCCTTTCATGCTGAAGTGGAGACGGATGGCCATCTAACATCCTGAGTCTATTTCCTGATGACCCTTCAGTTTCTAAAGTAGCCTTCTTTTTACTCTTTTGAAACAGATGTAGGTAAATGCCTATTCCAAAACAAAAAATTTCTAATCACCACCAAATTATTCAACCAGATTAGCCAGATTGCTTTATTTTATTTTATTTTTTTGGTAACTACAAGTTCAGAAAATAAAGTAGAAATACTATGATACTGAAGGATGAATGCTTTCATTTCAAGCACTTAAAGAGAGGTAACCTAAGTATAGTGCCAGAGAAAATTCAAGAGGAGTATAATTTTTCCCTCTTTGTCTTCTCCCAAACTGAGTATTCAATAAATGCAACTTTATGCAGTCAGACATGTGGAATAAATGGTGCCAGCCAAATGTAACCTGGCAAAAAGCCTATGAAAGCATTAATCAATAAGAATGGCTTGCTGCTAGCACAGGATCACTTCGGCCTCAGCATTGTTAACCTCTGCAGGGCAATTGAACTGCAGGGCACTTCATGTCTAAATTACTATTTCTTAAACGCTTGGAAACACTTTGGCTTTCTTCAATAGGCAATCACTTTCCTTTGGAATCTTGTTTATAGTCTTGTTAATAGACTTTTATTTTCCCTCAGATGTCTTTTGAAAAAAGAAAAGAAGAAAAAACTTCATGACCTCTGTACAAATTTCACAAATTCTAATTACTCAACTACAAAACCAAAGCAATTTTGCTATAATGTATTTATGATGCCTTCTTAGAAAACCACTAATAAATCAAATGATTTTGGGGGGAGGGAAAGTGCATCAAGAAGCTTGTTAAAAGAAACCTTTGATCAATCCAAGAACTTTTGACAACACAGAAAATCATTGTCTAATGGACTTGTTTTCTAAATTCAGACCTTTAGCAATGGAATATATTTTAAAGGAGACACCTATAATTTGGGCTTATTAGGATATCATACATCTCCTTGCTTGCTTTTAAAATAAGCTTTAGGAATATGAAAAAAATTGAAAACTTCTAATATTAGAACTTTTAAAAGGATAATCATGAGCAATAGTTTTTAAAATTGAAAGAAAAAGAAAATTGTTACTATAAACTGTAAAGCTGTGATTACAGAAAAAAACTACATTCTTTATTGTGAATTTTATGACAGTTTTTGAAATTACTAAACCAGAAGTCAGGTGCCAGTATCGCATACCTGTAATCCTAGCAAATCAGGAAGCTGAAATCAGAGGATCACAGTTCGAAGCCAAGCCTGGAAGGAAAGTCAATGAGATTCTTATCTCCAATTAAACAGGGGAAAGCTGGAAGAGAAGCTGTGGTTCATGTGCTAAAGGACCAATCTTGAAGGAAAGAGCCAAGGAAGAATACAAGGCCCTGAATTTAAGCCCCAGTACCAGCACATAAACATATATTACTAGACCAGAAATACCATAAACCCTAACCCTTCATTTTATCAGTTTTTGCAGTGTTAAAAGTTGAAAACAGATCCAGAAGTCATAAGACAGTAAAATTTCTTGCTAGAAGGGACAATCAGAGGAAATGATCATCTCACAGGTAAAATAAATTCAAGGGTCCCTCAAAGCTGAGCATGGGGCTGGGAAGGTGGCTCAGTGGTAGAGCGCTTGCCTTGCATGCCTGAGGCCTGGGGTTCAATTCCTCAGCACCACATAAGCAAAAAGAAAAAAAGCCGGAAGTGGCGCTGTGGCTTAAGTGGTAGAGCGCTAGCCTTGAGCTGAAGAGCTGAGGGACAGCGCCCAGACCCAGAGTTCAGGCCCCACGATGGGAACCAAAAAAAAAAGCTGAGCATACAGCTAGGCACACGGGCCTCATGCCTGAATGCTAGCTAGTCAAGAGGCTGAGATTGAAGGATTGTTGTTCAAAGCCATCTAGGTCAGTCCATGAGACTGTTATCTCCATTAAGCTAGCAAAAATCCCAGAAGTGGTAGAGTGGCACCCTTGAGCAAAAGAAGCTCAGGGACAGTATCTAGGCTCTAAGTATAAGCCCCAGGACTGGCAAAAAAAAAAAAAAAGTGTAGCACATGATCTAGCAATTCTACTTCCTACTGTATATTAACAAATTAAAACCAGGAACTTGAACTAGATAGGTATGCATCAAGTTCATATTAGTATTACTTAAAGTAGATGAAAGGGGAAAACAACCTGAAAGTCCATTAATGACTGAATAAAGAAAATATAATATATACATTCAATATTGTATTATTCAATCTTAAAAAGGGAAGAAATTCTGAACTGGGGACGTAGCTCGATGGTAGAGGGCTTGCCTACTATAGACAAGGACCTGGATCAATACCCCTTATCACACTAATACTAATATTACTACTAATAATAAGTGAGTAAATAAGTATGTTTGACACCTTTTACAACATGGATGAATTTGGTAAACATGATGTTAATTGAAATAATTTAGAGCCCAAAGAATAAACGCTGTAGGATCCATTTACATACAGTAGCTAGAGTAGCTGAATTTCTAGAGGCAGAAAGCCAATGGGGGCTGCCAAGGGGCAAGTTACTGTTCACTGAGGACAGAGCTTTAGTTTCTCAAGATTCAAAGCATTCTGGAGGTCGATGGTGGTGATAGTTGCCCAATTATGTAAATGTACTTCAAGTCACTAAACTTTAAAATAGTTCAAAGCTGGGGGGGGGGGGCGGCTCACGCCTGTCATCCTAGCTACTCAGGAGGCTGAGATCTGAGGATAGCAGTTTAAAGCCAGCCTGGGCAGGAAAGTCCATGAAACTCTTACCCCAATAAACCACTAGAAAACTGGAAGTGGTGCTGTGGCTCAGGTGGTATAGTGCTCGCCTTGAGCTGAAGAGCTGAGGGGGCAGTGCCCAGGCCCAGAGTTCAAGCCCCATGACTGACAAAAAAAAAAAAGTTCAAATGGTAATTTTTAACTTGTGTGTATTTTACCACAATATTTTTTAAATTGTGGTGGTACTATTGTAAGGATAATCCATGATGTCTAATTTAGGAGTTTCATATAAAACAAGCTCCAGCTCTCCAGTGTTCTGATTGGTCCCTGTCAGCCTGAAGTCTGGGACACCAGTACTGCCCTGTGAAGTTGGAGCAGCAACCCAGAAAATAAGCCCCATTTTCTATTTCATCCTAGTTTCTTTCTTTCCAGATCTTTCCATAGTTGACTACTTTTAGGTAGTAAGCACTGAAGTAGAAGAAATTTCATGTAGTCTAGTTTATTTTACAATAAAATTGCCAAAACAAGAAACAAAGCCCTCTTAGAGAAAACAAGAAAGCCCGAGTTTAGAAAATCAAGAATAGAGGATTTCTGCTACAAGAGGGCAGTTTGGAGAGCTTTACTTTACACAAAATTCTCGCTAGACATAACCTCAGATAAAAAAGGGAACCAAGCTGGGCGTCCATGGCTCTTGCCTGGAATCCCAGCTACTCAGGAGTCTGAGACCTAAGGATTGCAGTTCAAAGCCACCCTGGACAGGAAAGTCCATAAGATTCTTATCTCCAATAAACCACCAGAAAACCGGAAGTGGTAGAGTGCTCCTCTTGAGCTGAAGAGCTGAGGGACAGCGCCCAGGCCCAGAGTTCAAGCCCCATGACCAAGAAGGGGGAAAAATGGAACCAAAGTAGACATAAAACGTTAGGTCATTTACACTTTTAAGTTTTAAATATAGACTTCACCAAGAGCTTAAATTTTGTAGAAAACAGAAATACCATGTCATTACGTTCTCATATCAAAGAGACGTAAGGAATTTGTCAAGCAGAGTATTGTAATATTGTAGCTAAGAATGCAATCTAATCATCACTAAACATTGAGGACCCCTCAGAAATATATCAATTGATCCATATTTAAAGTTAAAACAGAGAGAAAAGAAGTTGAAAGAGAATATAGCACCAACAATTTGGTATCAATTCTATATACTTAGACATCTAAGGACTGTGATTGTGCAAAATGGCTATAGGCTCTTTGCATAAATTATGAAAAAATAACCTGCAGTCCAACAAAATAGTATGTAGTTGAAAACAGAGGAAAGAAATTGCAGTACATGCTGCTGTTAAACCCCCTGGGATACAGAAAAATGAGAGTGACTACAAATGTGTAGGTCTCAGGATATTATGATTGAACATTAAACTGTTCACAATCTATCACTTGGCACCAGAATCTCAAATTATGTGAAGAGCAATTTTGAGCCAGTAATCACAAAAATATGGCAAAGAACATCTGTACCTGAGGATTACATTAAGTAATCTCTCAGCAAGAACCAACTTAGCTTTAAGAAGCATATCTGAAAATGGGAATTACAGGAATATATACAATATAAGTAAGTACAGGTATGAAATAACTGACAATACCTTACGAAAAGTTTATAGGTAAGGTCCAGTCAGGTTTTAAACCTGAACATTTATTTGAAGTATATTGCTATTAGAAACATTGCAACAATAGCAAAAAAAAACAAAAACCAAAAACCCTCAATTCCTAAACTCTCAAGATATCCCTGGAAAGAAATCTCTATTTCTCTACAAACATTAATTTTTTAACTACTTTTAGTTGGTATGGAAAAAATTAATGTTTATAACTTACAATTTTAATGGAATTAGAGGACTCACATATGTTTTAAGTATATGCAACAACAAAACTATAACCCTCAAAATTTTACCCCAAATACAATTCTTAATTTAAAGCAATTACTCTGAGGAAAAGGAATTTAAAAGTCTCAAGCAACAGCAAAGCAAAATCAGACATTTGTTTAAACAGGATATTCCAGACAAAATAACATAGCCATTCTTGGCAAAATGATAAAAAAAAAAAGTTTGTTTAGGATACAATACAGAATTATATGGAGGAGAACATCAATAAAACATCGGATACAGCATTTGATAAAATGTTATCTAAAGCATATTTAAATTATTTTGGAATAACAATGTCAAATAAATTAAAAATTGGCTAAGCTGTTTTAAACAAAGGAAATTGATAAATGGCCCCATATCCAACTGAGGCAAAATATTTGGCAGAAGGTCTAGTCTCTCTGGTCCCAATAAAAATTTTATTAATGGCTTGGAATAGAAGTGAGCATTAGGTTATTGATATTAGTAGTTCTGTTTTGAATAAGCAAGCATTGAGTTCACATTCATGAAGATGTGGAGGGATCAGAGCTACAGCCAGAAAATGGTAAGAGTCAGCTTAGAAAAAAAAATGCAAGCTACCATAGCATGAGAAAATAATTTGAAACTAATTTAATTCCATGAGAAAATATGGCAATTAGAAATGCCAAGAACTCTATAAGGAATAATAGACAGAATATTAAGTAACCACTTAAAATACGATAGGAAAGAAAATTGAGCCAAAGGCTCCCCAAGCCATTTCCATTTTCTCCTTGTGGTAGCCTGCATTAAGGAGATACAACTGATTAGATAAGGTGAGATTGACAGGCTTTTCCTTCCTACACAGCCTGACCACTTCCATCACTGAACAGCAGGAAAAGAGAGAGCAAAATACATAGCAGAAGGAAGGCCATCATTGCTGAACCTCGCTTCACAAAGAGTCTGAATCCTTTCTGTTTTAATTGAAGTTAGATGACAGCAGAAACTAAGCACATTGCTACAGATGGTTAAGAAGTAAGGTGAGCTTCATGAAGAAGCAGATGGACAATGGGCAAATCCACTGAGCGAATTCCATCACCTGTAGGACTGAAGATGTTGAACTATACCTCTCTCCGCTGTCTCCAGCTCTAAGTCTCCAGGTAATTCTCTTGGCCCTTAAAAAATAAGCTACATTTTTGAACAAAGAGTTGGTAGTAAACTTGTAGAATACTCTTGGTGGAAGGGGCTTAATATATATATTGGGGAAAATAATATGGAAATTCTTTGGATTCTTTCCTCCTCCTCCTCCTTTTGCTTCACCTCCTCCTCCTCTTGCTTTACCTCCTCTTACTCCTCCCAGCACTTCCCCCTCCTCCTCCTCCTCCTCCTTCTTTTTCTTCCTTTTTGCCAGAGTGGGCCTGGGCACTGTCCCTGAGCTTTTCTCTACAGCACCACTTCCAGATTTGCTGTTTATGTGGGACTGAGGAACTGAACCCAGGGCTTCATGCATGCTAGGCAAGCACTCTACCTCTAAGCCAGAGCCCTTGGGTTTTTCTTAATAATTAACATGATCTGGGTGTTTCCTATTGTTGGGGCACTTTGCTAAGTACTTGGCATGGATTCTCACATTTAATGCTTGAAGGAACTATTGAATGGAAGTGTGGTTATTATCTCCCTTCTGTAAAGCAACCATGGCCACTCCTAGAGAAGTGAAATGACTTCCCCAGCAGCACACAAATAGTAAATGCTAATAATTCCAAGCAAAGTCTTCACCAGTCTGAGGAAAATAAGAACAATGGCAGTCAATAATGTTTATAGACTAAATGACACCTGGCCCACACTCAGTCAAGTCTGTCCTTTGGGAAACGACACAATGAAAATCCAGGGCATAACATCTGTTGACAACTGCTTGGTGGGTGCCAGGCACAGAACTGGACTCTTTACAAATAGCTCATTTGTAATCATTACAACAACACTCTGAAATTGATGGTATTGTCTTCATTTTATTAGTAAACAAACACTAGCCTGTCCCATGTGGCTATGTCCCTTGGACAGCTAAGCCTTAAAATGTAACATTTAGAACTGAGCCTGGGGAAGGAATATGACCAGGAAAAATTTTGTGGGTCTTGCAGAAGGCTTGAATTGCTTTGTAGTTGACAGCCTTCAAATTCCTCCCCTGTGTCTGTTGACACTCCAATCTCTTTTTCCTGAAGAGACTCTGTTTTGTGTGCACTTGGAGAGAAGGGAGAGAATTCTCCCCTGCATCATGAGTGCCAAGAGGAGGGACTTTCTTCTGCCTGTGGGCAGGGAAGGCAGGCCCTGGGTGAGCTCAGCCCTATGAACATTTCTCTTCCAGATCTCATGCTTACATGTGAGCATGTGGGGAACGGATGGGTGGTGGGGGGTGGACACTTCTCACAGTTATCCAGATGGTCTGCACAGTGGGTAGCAGCCATGGGGTCTGGGATGGCACCTAGTTGCTTTGCATTCTCCAGGCTCTGGCTTCTGTAAGCACAGAATAACCTTTACACACTTCTGTTTCAAATAAACAGAGTCCATTTCTGTTGACTGCAGCCAAGAAACCAAAAGGTATGAACTGTGATAGAAAAGTAAAGGTGGGTGTTCACCGAGCATTTAAAATCTAGAGAACTCTCTCAAATGGAAATGCCTTGCTGCAGATTCCCAGGTACAGAAACACCACTCCCTGACGTGTGGCTGAGTGTTGGTACCCATTTATATAATTATCCCTGAATTCCTTAACTTCCTCCTTTCAGCCTAAAAGACACAGAATGTTAGAGGACATAGTGTGGCCATCAAATTTTGCAATTTGGGCTGCTTGTCGTTTTGGCATTTGACCTTCCAAAATGAAATATTTTGGGTAGCAATGCTTGCAATGTTGTCCTAAATATTACATGCACTGATACTAATGATAATGTTTTAAAATACGTTCCATAATTATCTTGCATGAAAAATGATTGCGCATTACTAAGTGAAGTCATCAGATTTCCCATGCTCTTCTATCCTTTTACACAGAGGTGCTCAGAAACACATGTCTCACAAGAGCACCTACCCTCTCTGAAATGATTGCACTTCTAGCATGGTTTTTTCACTCCTTTACATTAACAGTAGATGCTTCTCTAAGAGGAAAGAAAAGACAGTCCTTTCAAAGCATTTCATACCCTGAATTTTTATTGTCAGTATGGCAGAAGAAAACCAGCCTTAGGCTACTCTGAAAATGTTTTTCCCTATGAAGAAGTTGGGAAAGGAGAATAAGATGCTTTGAAAGGAAGATGCTCTGGAAAAAGAGGCTAAAACTATGAGGCAGGTCAGGAAGAGGAACAAAGCCCCACATACCCGCTGGAGGTATCAGGAAGAAAATCCAAAGCCACCCCTCAGGGTAGCTGCTATCTCCTGAGATGAGAAATACAACTTATTTCTTTCTGAAAGTCTTATACATAGGAATAATGCTAGAGCATGTGTCTGTGGAGAGTTGTAACAGAATGTCCTTATTATCTGTGGAGTCTCAAATAGGCCAATAGAAAAATGTTTATATAAACAGAAAGGAATATCATCTTATTCTACAATGAACCAGCCAATTCAAATTTTTGTGTGAGTGCCAGTTCTGGGGCTTGAACTTAGGGCCCGTGTGCTGTCCCTGAGCTTCTTTTGCTCAAGGCTAGCATCCTACCACCTGAGTCAGAGCTCCACTTCTAGCTTTTTTTGGTGATTAATGGGACATGAGTCTCGTGGACTTTCCTGCCCCAGGCTGGCTTTGAACTGCAATTCTTAGATCTCAGCCTCCTGAGTAGCTAGGATAACAAGTGTGAGCCACAGGCGCCTGACCCCACTAACTTATTTTTATTTATTGAATATCTCAAATGCACTGAACATAGTTCGGTCCTCATTGTGTATGGCTAAAAGCCAAAGCACCTACAAATCACCATATTACCATTCATCTGTTCATAGCTCTCGTTACAAAACACAATCTTTTAGGCTATAGGAAATCTAGTATAGCCCAAAGTTGTACAAGGGTTTTCCTTTCTTGGGAGACCCAGGAAAAATGAGTCCAAATCTCCCGAATCCATGTCTGAGATAGGCCAGATCTCACTCTTAAGATTTCCCCCAACCCTTTATAGGGTTGACATAGTTGACATAGCTACAGAACTAGCTTCTCACCTCTATGGGAACCATAGCCTCCTTGGGCCCTGTCCTCATTACTAAAAGCTTTTAGAGGAAGAGGAGAGGGTATTTACATCTCTGAAATACAAATGGTCAAACTTGTACTATCCATGCTAAGTGTGCCATGGCCTCTTCCCTCCAGACCTCCACAGATTTCTCACCCAACAATCCTGTCAGGAGTTGTTGCTCTCTTGGCATCAGGCAGCTTCCCCGCCTTTGAGTCTCACCTTCAACCCAAAGTTGTCACTGACCAACCTCTCACCATCCCTAACCCTCTCCAGTCTCTCTGCTAACCACTATTCTACCCTACACTTCCATGAGACCAACTTGCTCACATTCTAAGTATGAGTGAGATCATGCTGTTTTGCCTTTCTGCACCTGGCTTATTTCACTTAAAATAATGTCTTCCTATCAATCACAAACAGAAAAGATGATTAAATGAGATTCAGACCCTCGAGTTTCAGTCTAACCTCGGGTAGCCATCTCAAGCCATTAATAACCTAGCTATGGACCAACCCCCATTCATTATTAATTACAAGACAAAGGTCCCATGTGGTTTTCTCCATGTATTTGAATCCTTGATTTTCCATGTGGTACCACACAATTGGTACACTCCTGATAAAGCACACCCACTATTCTTACCACTGTAGAATATAATTTTTTAAAGCCTTGTGGGAGAGTTTATTAGGAACTGAAAAGTGGTAAATATTTGTTGACAAATATTTATTGAGAAAGAGAAAGAGAAAATACATAAGATAATGTCTTCAAAACAATAGCAACCAGGCTTCAAATCACAGTGTGCTGCCTTTTAATTTCAATTTGACATGCACAGAATTCCTTCTTTTCCAATGTCAAATCCTGAATGAAACATGCAATAAAAATCGCTGCCTGAAACATGGTGATAGCATTTAATCCTCTGGCAACACATTAGAAAGGCTTTCAGCTTGAAACCCAGGACTGCCACACTGCAGCTTTGCTTGTAAAATTATTTATTCATGCCTTGGTTTATAAAGTCCTTTTTTATAAGCTTTCTATCGGCTAATAATGGGCTGGAACCCTTATGTTCACAGCCTGACAGATTCCACATTTATGAGCCTAGGAGTCCAATGCCTGGTGGAGTAGCTGCGGAGAGGGAGTCATGCTGGCCAGCTGAGTGTGCTTCCACATCAGGAAGCTGCAGGACTGTGGACTGGGCTGCCACGGTGATGGGGGGGAGGGGACAGGGAGGGATGATGTGCCTGGCAGACAGAAGCACTCAGTAGCTGTGTTTTCAGTGTCCAGGGTAGAGTGGACAGAAAGGGAGAACATTCACAGGATATGGGATACATCTCACCATCAGATAGCAGTGGTCATTTATCAGTGATAATATGCACACTAGCAGGGCTGACTTCCCTTTGTCAATGGAAAAAGGTGAAAAGAAAAATACTGGTTTGTGTAAAAGGACATTATATAAAATATAGAATATATACATATATAAATAATATATCTCTGCTATAAAATATATAAAAATAATATTATGTATAGCAAAATATATGGCATATATATGAGATGAAGACACTTTGAAGCACTTTAATATAGAATACATACATATTTATTTGTGTGCAATTTATCCCTTAGGAAGGGGAAAGCTGTAATAAGGACAGAAGCTCATTACCAACCAGTCTAATTTAATCACTACAGTAGGACCGCTAGTATATAATGCTTGATTAATTTAAACCTTTATTGACCTTCCTTAAATGACTAATTCCTGCTACCATATATTTTCATAATGAACCCTATGGTACACGCCTGGAATCTCAGAAGTCAAAAGGCTAATGCAAGAAGAGTATAACTTCAAAGCCAACCTAGGCTACATAGTAACACCTTGCTAGGAGAGCATGGAATGGCATATCTGAAGCCTCAAAAGAAAATAACTGCCAACCTAGATTTCTAGAGCCAAAATAAATCCTTGGTCATTGAAAATTAAAGGAGAAATAAAGCCCTGCTAATTGCTAAAGCAATTCATGCCCACCAAGCCAAAACTGCAACAGGTACTTAAAAGAATACTACACACAGAGGAAGAATAAGGACAGATATAGAGAGCTCAAGAAAGAACGAATTTCATAAGAGGGATAGATGAACAAGTGAGAATTGGGAAACCATAAAACACATTCAACTCAGCAAACGAGCAAAATGTTAAAATGAGCAAAGGTAAAAGAAAGGAACAAGCAGCCCTCAAGTCAATCACAAAAATGATCAACACCATCACAGGAATCAAGTATCTCTCAATCAAGAGACAGAGACTGGACTAGTTGATTAGATTAGAAACAAAATCCAACCATTTGTGGTCTACAATAAACACACCTCATAGGCAAAGAAACACAGACTGAAAGCAAAATAATGGCAAGCCATTTACAATCACAAGTTGAAAGTAAGCAGAAGTCTACATGCTGCTGAGAGGCTGTCCTACAGATGCTAAGTCTTCATGCAGGAGAGACATCTGCACATCCATGTTTATCAGCCAAGCTGTTATAATATGTAATAGATAACATTCTTATATGTAATATATATGTAATATATAACACTATACATAAGTATTTATATATAATGTGTACGTGTTTTATATATAGCAAAAGATGTTTGCATTATATGAATGTAGGAAAATAGCATAATAAACCCACCAAAAATGGAGGATAGGGGAGAGGTTATAAGACTAATAGAGAAGGTGAATATGATCAAAATCTATTATATGCTTAGATGGAAATACCATAATGAAATAAATCCTTTGTACTAGTAACATATACTAGTTAAAAAAGAGAAAAAATTAAGCACACAAAAGAAAAAAATTTAAAAAAGAATATTTATAGTACCAGAAACCTCTTATTTTCAGCACTTACCACAGTTAAATTTTTTATTTAATCTGTGTGTGTGTGTGTGTGTGTGTGTGTGTGTGTGTGTGTCAGAGTAAGGGAGACAAAAAGAGATTCCATGAAGACTCCATGAAGGATTGTGGAGTTTCCCCCCACCCCCTTGATCTAGCACACAGAAAGAGTCTGGGAATTCCTAAAAAGCACTATGAATTCCATAACATTAAATGCATTTTTAAATGTTTTAATTCAAACTTTCCACTAAATGTTGATGACAAAGAACAGTTAAAAACATGCAGATTACCCCAATAATAATGACTTAAACAAAGCAAAATTTTTTGCAGAGTATTCCAAATCATGCACAATATTGAGATCCTTTCATTTTAATGAATATTAAAATAATCATGATTATATAAATGTGAATACCCTCAATGATGCCCCTCATCAGAATTTCACCAGTCTAAACTTCGCTGCCAAAAAAATACATTGCTTTTCTCAGAATTTTTCTGTGGGAGTGGATCACTTTACCACCAGGCTTTCCTGGCCGCCATAGAGCCATGCTGTGGTCCACTGGCCTTTCTGCTCTTCGATCATTCCATGTCTCATGTCACTGCAGTGTTTGCCTTTGTACCTTTGCTCACAGCCTGTTCCTTTTCCTCATTCTGGTATCTCTCCAGAGGTCTTTCCTGCTCATTCTAATGATGGTTAGTACTATTTAGTCTCTATTCATTCTTCGTTTTGATTTACTTTCGGGCACTTTTCCTCATGTCAGCTCATTTTATTTGTGAATTCCTGTGTTTACAGGCCTACTTTAGGGCTTCTTTAAAATAATTTTAAGGTCTCTGAGCACCCTAGGACCTAGCATTGTGCCTGGCGTTATAGTACGATCTCAATAAATATTTACTGAAAGGATTCATTTATAGGAAAACAGAAGAGGGAAGGAGTGAATCACCTTTACCATGGAACAGCAAAAACGTCTTTGATAACACTTTTGAATGGGATGAGTTCATAGTAAATGAAGCTTGATATTAAAGTATCCATTGACAGCAAAGTTGCCCCAGCTGTCTAGGAATGTAATTGCTTAGGTTAGCATTGCCAGTGTATTTCAGAGTGAACATGTGTGGGGTTTTGTTGTTGTTGTTGTTTATTTGCATAACTGTTCCGTAAGTAAGCAGGGCAAGAAAGGCAGATACACATGTGTCTTTCCAGATGAAGGAGTTGAGTTCAAAGAGGATGTTTTCCAAAATCATGCAGGTCACAAGCAACCAGATTGCATCTCCAGCCTTGTCTTCTGTAACTCCTGCTAGAGTAGCCAATGCCTGATGGTTTTATTCACAAACAAGTCATTCAATATTTGTTCTTTTTATTAGACTGTGTTAGGCATCTATGCCTATAAAGGACTCTTTTAGGCACTCAGGAGCACACGAAGACATCCAGCAACTATTTTTTGTTTCTCTGAAAGAGCAAATACACAAATGGCTCACCCATCTGAATGTATCTGAGTGAAGGAGCTAAGCCACAGAAAACTCAGAATTAGAAAGGTAGGAAAGCCTGGTTTATGTAACCGTGGGATGAGCCTTTATAATAAAGGGAGTGAATTGGTAGCTCTCCCTAGAAAAGTGGATAGGGATTTCAGTGAATGGAATGAAATAAGGAAAGGTGATGTGTTGTCAGAAACTAATAGTTAACTGAAGGAAATGTTAGGATGGAGGGGAAACATCGAAGGTAAAACTGGGATTAGTGCTAAGTAGCAGCAGCTATTTGGTGCTTTTAATGAATCGGAAGAGTCCTTTGGATCCTTGTGAAGTGCTAAGACAAGTTGCCATAGAAATACACAGTCATGTGCCATAAAGAAAGCTGGACATCCAGGTGGCAAGCCGGGACAAGGAAATGGTATCTTGGTGCCTCAAAGCTCAAAGTCTGCTGATGAGAAGAGGTTTGTGGCTAAATTTATTAATGTTAAAAGTTCAAAATTCTAAGCCAGGCGCCTGTGGCTCACACCTACAATCCTAGCTACTCAGGAGGCTGAGAACTGAGGATCATGATTTGGTGCCAGCCCAGGCAGGAAAGTCTGTGACACTCTTACCTCCAATTAACCATAAGAAAAACAGAAGTGCAGCTATGGCTCAAAGTGGTAGAGCACTAGCCTTGAGCAGAAAAGCTCAGGATCGGCATCCAGACCCTGAGTTGAAGCCCCACAACCAACAAAAAAAGAAAAGTAACCAAAATAACTATCTTTAAAACAATGATTTTTTTTCCTGAACACCTACTGTGTGCCAGCAACTTAAATAGTTAATTTCTAATCTCACAAAGACTTTGTAGACCATAGATGGAAAAAAAAACTGACGCTCATAGGTATTAAGAGACTTCATAACATCAGGCTGACAATAAGTGGGAAAAATGATCATAGAGTCAGACTGCAGTCACTTTCTTCTTTTTGTTTACTATGCTTTCTGTAATATTGTAGAAGCTTTGTAAGGCTTTGCTTTTATCTGGAATAATGACTCATAAATATGACATACAAAAAACATTCAGATAATATAGTATTTACTGGATGGATATTAAGAAATGTGACAAATGAATTAAAATTTAAAAATACTATGCAAGACAAAGCTTGTGTAAGTAAAGAAACAAAGACAAAAATAGTTCTTAGCCAGTGGACCATCTGTTAGTCATTTATACCTGGCGCTGGTATAAATAAAAGAGAAAATGGATCCTTGGTTGTGTTGCAGTTCAGATATTTGTGTACTACTATTATCATCACTATAAAAGTAAAATAATTTTAGTTTGACTAAGCCAAAATGAATAAATTACTTTAATTCATCCTGTTGGAGTAAAAGGTCTGAACTGATGTAAAAACAGGATCAAATGCCAAAATTCAAGCCTGGAGGGGGGAGAAAAAGGTACCAAGGAGTTGTTGCCTCTTGAAGAATCTTTACAATTGAGAATCACAACTGTGCAATCTTCATTTCACTGTAATTAGTTTTAGGTCACCTTTACAACCTGAAGTGAATATTTTGTGCATTACATAATTCATGTCAATAAAGCCTTCTTCACTGGCTATGTTATTTGGATAGCATTGAGGCAGGACCTCCCAGGGAGCTGGTGTGGTCTGGCAGTTAAGAAGACAGACTTGGGTTCCCAATCCCTACCCACCATTTACTAGCTGTGCAAGATTGCAGGCATTAGGTAACTTTCTATGCCATCATTGATTTTTTCATCTGTGTAAAGAATGATAGCAATAGAACCATACGGATGGAGCTGTTGTATATATAGCTTAGGGAAGAGAAGACTTGTGAAGATCTTTTTTCCGTGCCTGGCAAGAATATGTCTTCAATACACATTAGTGATTACGCTTTTTATTATGGAAAAGAAGAATGTTATAGTGGAAAGCATATGAGATTTGGATTTAGACAAATCTGGGATAGGATGCACAAGGCCACTTTTGTTTACTTAATTATTTATGGAACTAAACAAATGCAGAATGGTCTTCCAGGAGAGAAATCTTGAGTAGTTGGATTCCTTATTGAAAAGGAGCAGAAGGACAAAACACAATGGATATTGAAAAAGAGAAGTCTTTTTTCCCTAGGAAAACCATGATAATATGTAAGTTGTCATATTAGGTCTTGAACCACAGCAAAGATACATAGTTTCTAAATTAAAGCAAAAAGCTCTACAAAAAGTGATATGGATCAGAAAGCTGTCAGAAAGAAAAGAGATATTTTTATTCATAGAGTTAGAGTACACCATAATGTCGGGTCTTCGTCCGTCCCACAAAAGACGGACGGGGTCCGAGGAAAGGTAAGTGCGGCGCTCGCCCGTTTCCTAGCCTCCCTCAGCCTGGGAGACAATCCGACACAGCAGTGAGCCAAATCCAGCAGGTAGAAAAACTCGTTTATTAACAGAGAGCAGCCCCTTTTAAAGACAAAAAGGGTGGGTGGTATGGTAAGGGAGGAAGAGGAACCAATCACTGTCAAGGTCACACCCTATCATTCACCTGAGCCTTCAGGGGCTGGTTAGGCACCGATGGGCAGATCAATTGGGCTCTGCCCACTCAACCCCCTCCCAGCGCCATCTTGGCTGCCCATGTGCTCCACACCATAAGAATCACAGCCAGTTGTATAAGTGGTTGAACTTTTATGAAATACTCTGTAATCTCAAGAAGTCTGAAAAGAATGTACATTATGAATTATAGCCAGACACCAGTGGCTTACACATGTAATCCTACCTACTCAGAAGATTGAGATCTGAGGATCACAATTCAAAGCCAGCCCAGGCAGGAATTAGCCAGGGGGGAAAAAAAAGCTAGAAGTGGAATGAAGACTCAAGTGGTAGAGCACTATGCTTGAGGAAAAAAGGTAAGGAACAATACCCAGGCCCTGAATTCAAACCCAAGTTCTGAAGTAGCAACACAATAAATGAATGAATGAACAAAAACTAATATTACAAAGAACATGAGAATTTACCCTGCTTGCAAGCTAACAAGTGAGCCTTTCACTATATCTCCGGTGCTGGAAGAAAACAACCATCAGGGGTGAATGACAGTTATTCCTCACAAAAACAGCAGTAACCAGATTCTTGATATTCATTCTCCTCAGTTCTTCAAGCCCCAGTCTCCCACTTCTGAGGCCATTTGAAGAGGGGAAGATAAACCTTCTCTTGGGTTACATTCTGGGAAAAGGCTCACCCAGGACAAGTTGTAGTGATGATGTGTCTGGCAAACAAGCCTGTCCTATTTCATGAGGAAGGCTCCATTTCTCACACTTTTGCTTACAAGAGAGATGATGCCTGCCAGGCTGATCACTGTACAAACATTGAAAAGACCATCTGGAACAAAATGCAACCAGTATCTCCACTTATAAGACATGCAAAAACGTGAGCGAGCCACAGAGAATGGTCATTCTGCAAGGCAGCAAGAGCTTTGGAACAAGTCACACTTGGGGAGAAAAAAATGAGCCACTCAGAATAATCTCTTTGAGATTATAAATCAGGGCTTCATTTTCCTACTATAAGTTCCTAGGACCTACTGCTAGACTGATGACAATGGGCAGCAGTGCCAACAATCCACTGAATGTCAGATTTGGAGCCAGAAAGCAACCTTTCCGATCTGCCAGATGGTTTGGGGCCTGAAGCTCTGCATCCTTGCAGCTGCCTAGATTGGAGTGGCTGAGTGATACCCTGGATAATGAGAAAGAACTGGCAATTTATTACACCTGAACCCTCCTCTCTACCAACACGTTGTAAAAAATCAGAAGACCACTGTGTCAAACCCACTGTGCCTACTGCACACTGTGTTGTGGGAGGCGCAGTGTCACAGTTACTGAAGTCCCCACATGCTGCAGTGGCTCATTGAGTTTGGGAAGATGGCAGAAGAAACAGGGAGGAGGCAAGATCTCTCAGCCTGCTCTTCAGCTCCTCGCTCAAATGCAAGACAAGGCTAGTGAGAAGCAGTTTTGTCCTGTGGGACTCCCTCTCCCAAATCCTATTTCAAGGGACTTCCCCAGCCCATCCCTTGGGATCTCCTCTTAGACCATCAGCTATTGAAACATCTTAACCTTAGCAAGGATTTAAGTAATAGCTTTTGAGGAGATCATTTGTGTTTTGGTCTGGGGTTTTATGTTGAAACTGAGCCTAACTATGTAGTTCAGGATTGCCTTGAACTCAAGAAACTCAGTCTCAGCCTCTGAAAGGCTGGAATTACAAGTATGAACCACCATACCCAGTTAAGACTTGATTTCTAAGTTGTTGTTTTTATTGTTGCTGTTATAGCATACTTAGGGCCTCGTGATTCCTAGGCAAGTGCTCTACTATTGAGCCATATTTTCATCCCTGATTTTTATTGATTATTTTTGAGACATGGGCTTGCTTCCCACCCAGACACATGCCTGGATCATTATCCATGCATTTTAGAGTTCCCATTGTTACAGACAAGCACTTGCCAACATATTCCCTCTAGTGAGATGAAGTCATGCAAATTTTTCTGTCTGAATGGCCTAGAACGGTGATCCTTGCAATCTTAGCCTCCCTCATAGCTTAGGATAACAGGCACGTGATAGGCTGCCTCATTACTGGTTGAGAAGAAGTCTCACAAACTTTTCTGCTGGCTTCAAACTATGATCCTCCCACTGTAAGCCTCTCTGGTAGCTAGAGTGATAGGCAAACCACTAGCACCCAGCTCTAAGCTTATTCTTCTAATACAGAAATGTTACTCTTCAAATAAAAACAATCATAGAAATCTTGCCATGGCATTTTCCAGGAGCCAAGTGCTATTCTAGGTGAAGTTGTTATCTTTATATTAAAAACAGGCAAGTACAGAAATATTAAGTAACTCGTCCAAATGACTGGTGTTCAAAGTTATACAAATAATCACTGCCAGAACAAGGATTTGGACTCAGGCAGTCCAGTGGCAATGCCCAGGCTCCTAGCCATTAACCAAGAGAGACTATGGAGAACAGAGTGCTACCCATAAGTGGCTGGCACCACCCTGCAAGTTAAACAAGTAGTACTTACTGGTAAATGAATGGCCTTCCAATGTGTTCAAAGAAATAGAAATGGAATTAAGTTAGAATGGATGAAAGATATACCAACAAACAAACACAGCCAACTGCTCTTTCAGCCTAGACACAAGAAAATAAAGACTCCCCATTGAAAGGGACTGGCACCAAAACCCTTAAAAATAAATATGTACTGAAGTAAAACTGACTTCCATTTTTCTCAAAGGTTGAGAACTGTATTCCCTAAAATCAGGACACATTACTTCTCCATCAGGCACACGGTAATTGAGCCCAAGGCTCATAAATCATCATCAAGAGGCCAGAATACCATATTGCATCTGGCACATTCCCATCTGAAGAGGCAGCGGCGGGGAACTCATTGTTCCTATTTCAAACACAAGACACCAGTCAGCTCATAGAAAAGAGCTGTCTCAGAGCCAGGGTTCTGGATCAATCCTATACCCTAAAATCACCTCACTCCAGAACATCCTGCACCCCAAACACTGATTCTCTTTATTTTCCTAGACTAATGTTTTAAAACCTTTCTTTGTCTCAGTTATACCTGTGTTCATCAACAAAGTCAAGAAGTAATTTGAGGAAAACAATCAAAAGCTGCATTGCTACGATGCCGTGACCTTCTATGTCATGTATTTACTGTTTCTGTTTGTGGGCCACCATTTACCTGGCAGCAGATGGAAAAATGTTCTGACTGCCCACATTCTACCATCATCTCCAGTGTGTGTGCGCATATACAAATGTACAAGCTCACACACATTACTTCAAATCACAGAATTCAAAAGGGCCCTGTAAGGTTTAGATAATTCGGACTACACTGCTCATTTTCAGGGGAAATAATGATGTTTTGGGCCATTTTACATTTAGTCATTATATTGTTTGGATTTCTATCTTAGTCTGCTTAGTGCTGCTTATAAAACACTCAGGTTTAGACATTTACTTCTCAAGAGTCCTAAAGGCTGGGAAATCCAGGATTGAGGATTTGATCTCTCACCAGTGAGTTCAGTGTCTGGTGAGGAGCTGGTCTGCTTCCAAGATGATATTTTGAGTGCTACATCCTCTCGAAGCACTGAAACCCTGTCTGCATGCAGGGAAGGAAAGAAAGGACAGAAGGGCCTCACTGGTTTCCTCCATACCTTTTTAAGACGTTAATCCTATCCTTGAGGGTGGGGCCAAAAGGTCTCACCTCTTTACTTCTGTTGCCAGTGAGGGGGGTAGAGGGTGTTCAGCCTCAACGTGAATTTTGGAATGGTCACAAATATTCAGAGCGGACCCTCCATTGCCAACCGTAGAACTTCCCCTCCCTGTAGCAAAAGCAAACAAGCCAACAGTTACCACAGAGATATACAACAAAGGCATTGATTTTTCTTGAGCGTGCCTTAGGAAACTCAAACGTAGAAATGCAAGCAGGCATCAGAACCAGATGGAACCGAGGGTGGAACCCTGCTGGAGCAGGGCTTCCTCTCGCTCTTACACCAACACTGTGCTCAATTCTTTCACTCTTAACCTACTTCCCCTGGTCAATTTTACTAATACCTTTGCTGACTTAGCCTAATTCAGATATCCATCTCTTGATCAAATCGCCCACAACCTAGGAACCTACAATGTAATGTCTTCTACTGAAGCAAAGGGTTGGGAGGAAATTTTCCCAGAAAATGAGTTTGGGACAAACCATTCCACACAAACCCACACTGACCTTAAGAACTCCTCACTCTTGGTTGAGTTGACTTTTCTGCTTCACCTCTCATCTTTTTGATTGCAAATGAACAATTCAAATACTGTGTATATAGAATCTCCTTTTATAATGTGCTGGTAGGTGGTTAATTTTTATTAAGAGGGCCTATATGTACTCTATGTGCTTAATAACAACCTGATTGCATTTAATCTTCACAGTAGCTTGGAGGAAAAGATAATCTTAACTCCATTCGATAGGCTTAAATCATGTGTTTCAAATAGGTGAATCCAGCAACTTAAGAGTTAAGAAGGAAGAAGATGAGAATGAACACAAAGCAACACCATCCCAAGTTGGAAGAAGAGAACAAATAAACTCTCAACTCTGATTTCCCAAGTGAAGATATTATTTCCTCATTCTCCATCATATAAAAGTTAGCATCCAAGTAGTCCTGAAAATTCTGCTAAATTAAGAAGTTAGAGCAGTAGTCCAGTCATTGCATATTCATTCACACATGGCTTCTCTGGGCAAGATCAGCTCCTCTGAGCTTATGAGCAACACCTGAATACAAAGAAATGAGAGAATAACAAATGTTAGCATCTTAGAAATAGGTACAAAGCCAGCCTTTTTCACAGTGAGATTTGAAGGATGTAGCTCAACGTTCCCAGACCCGAAATTATTCATTGTTCCTTTTATCCTTACTCAGCTGTAGTACAGAGTCCTTGAGAGGTATGCCCAGAAAGCACATTCCTGAAGTCCCTGGTCTCTAAGTTTATAAAACACTTTAAGATTCTGATCAAAATTTTCTAAAACATGTTCATCTACCAAAAATACACCAATTTTTGCATAATTATTTTGGAAGAGTTGGTCCAGCCCACCTGCCTTGAGATAAAGTCTTAACGGTCACTTAGCAATAGCAGGCAGAGAACATGGAGCAGAAGGCAACAAATGAGAAGACGGAGTCCACTGGACCACCCCTGAGGGTAAGAGTCAACCAACTGCCATCCCAAGTTGTAAGAAGAAACTCTGAGGCTCCCAAAGTTATGGATTGGGATGGGGAGGTGGAGCAGTTGGGAGTGCTTTTAGGAAAGAACTTTGAAGTGGCTAGAGATCAACTCCTTGGAAATCTTTTAGAACCAAATTCTGCTCTTGTGACGATTTCTTAAATTATACATTCTCAGACAGTGAATATCTAAGATGTGGCTAGAGCTATTTAGAAACACTTTGGAGCATGTGAGCATAATTTCACCCTACATTATAAAGAATTCTTATGAAATGACATGATTCATCTTTCTGAACCCTAAGCAGGAAAAAGTGCCCTGAAACTTATTGGTAAGCCCCGATTATTTTGGCTTTGGCTTGGTTTTAACAAAGCCTTCAGAAATTAAAAATAGACTTTAAGGCCACGTTAATTGGCTGAAACAGTTCCTGATGTGAAGAAGGCTTTTGTCATTGGATGGCTTCACTTGGCTAGGCACAACATTCTTTTTATCACTTCAGCATTTTTCTGTCTGCGTAAATATAGCATGTTTCTGAAATTTTGCTCCAGTGTTTCTTCCCAGTGCCTCCAACTTCAGTAATATTAAATCAAAAAGCTGTCCTTTGAAAACAAAGTTCATAAGTAGCCAGAAGGCTTTGGGAATCTGGTGAAATTGCAGGCTTTTGAGGCCAAACAAACTATGCTTTTTCTTTCCTTAAGCTAAGACCAGGATACAGCATTCCCTTGAGGAATCCACCACTTGGCTCAGTCTTCTTGACAAAGGGTTCATGATACACAGAGCAGGGAACTGACCCAAGATGGATCACCTCCCATGTGTGTAAGACAACAACAAAGGTGTTCTGTGAATCCATTCAAGAACAGTGTGAGGGAACTTGGACTCCCCCAAGGATTGCCATCCTGGCCAGCTGGGTGCTCCTTTACAGGTACCATGGATCAGGCATCAACCAGAGGTCCCCCTGGTAGATCAGGCAAAGACTGCTCCACAGCACTGTAGTCCCCTCTTTGTGTTATGCTCTGGCAGAGAGATCCCTAGGCAGTTCGTCACTGCACCCAATTTATCACAGGACATAATAGCCCAGCTTGCGCTCACAGCTTTCCGTCTCCCCGGCTCAGAGCTGCTTCCAAAGGCTAAGCCCTGAATCAACATTCCTAACAGCCCATAGGCTGGATCCAATCTCCTTCTCTCTGACAGGTAAGGATTTGATATAAAAATTATTCCTCCCAGAGGGTATTTCTCACAAGGTCTCTCTCTTCCATCATCAGCTCAACTCATTGCTGTGGACACAGCTAAGCTCCAGCTGAGCTCCTTGTGCCCTGGACGGTCACCTAAACCCTAGGGAAAGTTCTCTTCCCGTGGAGGGGATCAGGCATTATCTTTAAAACAAAGTCATCTTGATGGGAGCAAACAAATACATTCCCTTTTATTTAAAAAGAGAGAGAAAGAATTTAATTGGGGTGAGGGAAGGCCACCCAGGACAGGTAAATAAGCTAAGGCAAGAAGAACAGAAAAGGAAAACATAGGAAGGAAACATAGAGTGGTAGGTTCATGCTAACATGGGGCTCCCTAATGATACAGTTGACAAGGGTCAAAAGCAGCTTTTTATTCCCTCAATGATGCGATCGTTCATGCTCAGTTACACCAGAACCCAGGCTCCACTCCAAAGTTGGGTTCTGCATGAAGGGCACATTTATGTGACGTGACCCGCTTGCAACTGTAATCCAGGAAACTCAGGGGAGGAATAATGATAGGGGAAAGAAAATTCATTACACCATTTACCCCCCTTGGCCTCAAAGCCCCAGCTGTTTGATTTTGCTGATCATAACAGGCTGTTGTGTGGTGTTGGGGATGGCTGTAGCCCGTGCCAGCGTTGGGACGTTTCTATGGGTTTAATTATTCTCTGGTAATAGCATCTCCCCATTTCTATGAAGAACAGATGATCAACAATACCAACCCAGGGTATTGCCTACCATGCAAGAGGGAGATACAGCTTTCTTGCTAACACAGTTTATGAATGTCATATTCACCTTGTGATGTTCTCACTATAAAGCTTTACTATCAATAACAACTGTCTTTCCATGACAAATATTTAAATCAGTGCTTTCCATGTGAAGCAGGAGTAATTATTATCAATATTTGGGTGAACCAGAATTCCAGTGATAGCGACAACAGCTGCACTCAGCTTTGGCTCTGAACTGAAACACAGAAAGCTCCCCAGTGAGAACAGGGTCAGGGTTTGCTGAATTCCACTCAGCTTTGCAGATACAGATTATTAAAAGATGAATCGTAAAACTGGCACAAGAATAGTCATGCACATTCTTTCTAGCCAGCACTGTCCCTAAGGTACTGATAGTCACAGAGCAATCTTCAGATCAGAGAGATCAGAAAAGGATTCAGGTCTAACTCAAACAGACAGTGTTGGTAAACCTGCCATACACAGTTAGCATGTGTACGTCCCTTGACAAGGGTTCCCTTACTTACCACAGCCAGCTATACAGGATGGCTGAGGGGACAGTGACAACTTGGAATGACATAAGAATCTGAGAATCACCCTGTTCTGTTCCATGAAACAGGACTCGAGGAGACAAAAGCAATAGGCTGGTTTTGCAGACGATTTAACCAGAAGCCATAAATGGACAGCAGAGCTCTCCACATTTTCCTAGCCAGACAAAGGTTTTGGGTTAATAAGTTCTTGTGGATTCTAGGTGGAAGTCAGTAGAAAATACTGAGTGTATTAGGATATTGAATATTTCCAGTAAGACATACACTTTCTATTTGTTCCCCTTCAGATTGCTTAGTCAATTAGGATTCTCCAAAGAAAAAGAAGTAATCACACACACACACACACACACACACACTCAACACACAAATTTTAAGGAATTGGCTCATGTGACACTAGGGGCTAGCAAATTACAAATGAGTAGAACAAGCTGGGAATGGGGCAGCAAGTCAGCAAGAGTTGATAGTACAGGCCTGAAGGTGAAATCTGCGAAACAGGCCAGCAGGCAGGATACTAAACCAGAATTTCTGCATGGTAATCTTAAAAATCAGAATTCCTAGGGAAATGTCAGTCTCTCTGAAGGCCCACACTGATTGAATAGGGCCTACTTATATTATGGAAAGCAATCTGCTTCACTCAAATTTTACTGATTGCAAATGTCAATCACATCTAAAAACAACATCACAGAAACATCTACACTGGAGTTTGACCAAACCATGAAGCATATTACAACCTAGCCAACTTGAGACATAAAATTAACCATAACGTCACCATTGCTCTACATGTAATGGCTAAAGATAGGCTGTGTGTATTATGAGAATCTGCAACATTGCAGCGAGAAGAGCACCTATCTCCTGCCTCATGTTAGCACACAAAACATCCGCCAGGGGACAATGGCAGCAGGTGTCCCCTGTTGGATGTGTGTACACAGGACTCCTGTACCAGCCTCCTGTGACCCCTGCTACTGTGGCTGACCCTTTTTGTACTTAGCAGCAAGAAGGCTTTGACTTATGTCCTGTTCACCCCTTTCAAGATTCTCATATTTGTCACAAGTCTACTTTGAGCCTCCACTTCCATTGCTCCTAGAAACCCCTTGAAAGCTAGAAATATGCTTCTCTCTGGACATAAAGCTACCCTTACCATGGGTAGAAAGGGCTAGAGGATGAGAATCTGTCTCCCTCCCCTTCACTCAGCACCTCACCCAGCACACCAGGGGATATAAATGCCAACAGACTTTGCTGAAGCTTTGGAGCTAGCTAACGGATGCCACAACATGGGAATAAAAGTAATGTGGAACATGATTGTTTGCTGGCCACCACCACTAACCAAGGTAAGCCTTAGAGATTCTCCTTATTATACCACCTGATTTCAAATCTCAGTTCCCTAGGATAAAGCTTCTCTTTTTCTTTTCTTCCGAGGGTTTTAGTTACTTTTGTCTGGCTGCGACCAAAATACCTGGGATAACAACTTAAAAGAGGAAAGATTTATTTTTGGTTCATGGTTTCTCCTGAGGTTTCAGCCCATAGTCTTCTGACTCCATGCCCTTGGGCAACTCTTCCCATGACCAACCCCAGCTTTGTGTGTGTGTGTGTGTGTGTGTGTGTGTCTGTGTGTCTGTGTGTCTGTGTGTGTACCTGTGTGTCTCCCTAGAACCAAATCCAACTATTAAGTAAACAAAATCTTCTTTCCCAATATCACTAGCAATGAAAAAGAACCAACATAAAGATAGGTTCTCAGACCATCAACAGGAAAGTCCCACAGGCTAGACTCAGAAGTTAGTGTGCAGGTCAGTACATGCATCTATTATACTGGGCCTTCAAATTTCAAGGAGAATTTCTCTCTGGTTTTATTTATGAATCAATATTCCCATGTCAAGAAGCTGTGGTCTGAAAAAAAAGTTAACCAGAGTGATTGACTACTGCTTTTACAGAGGAAAAAAACTCAGATTATAATCTAGGAAAATGCTTCTGTCTTACGAATTGTATTCACAATCTTCTTGATATACATGAAAATTCCTGTTTTTTGTTTGTTTATTCGTTGGTTTGTGGGTCATGGGGCTTGAACTCAGGACCTGGCCACTGTCCCTGAGCTCTTTTGCTCAAGGCTAGCACTCTAACACTTTTAGTCACAGTGCTATTTCCAGTTTTCTAGTTGAAGATAAGAGTCTCAGGGACTTTCCTGCCTGGGCTGCTGGCTTCAGACCAGGATCCTTAGATCCCAGTCTCCTGAGTAGCTATGATTACAGGCATGAGCCACCAGTGTTCACTGGTGTGTGTGTGTGTGTGTAGGGGGGTGCATGCATGCATGTGTGTGCGTATGTTTATGTCACTGAGGAATAAGAACAGTACCTTTATCATTCTTCATTGTGTCCAAGTACCTAGCAGCATGCTAATGGTAAATGCTTAATAAATATTTATCAAAACAATGTGCTCCACAATTTGAAGGATGACTTTTAGTTTATTCATCCAAAATTTAGGGAAATGAAATTCATCCCACTTGTCAATTATAGTCTAAGGAGATTATCTAGCAGGAGGCAGCTTTCTTGAAATAAGATTCCACACAGAAATCCATCTGTCAACTAATGATACAGATATTAAGAAATAAGAAGTCTAACAAAATTATTAAGTCCAACCTCCTGCCTGTGTAGAGAAGCAATTGAAATGCCATTATCTGCTTATACCACAGGACAAGAGTCCTTCAACCCCTTCTCTTCTCCACCTTCAGAATCTGTTGAGAAAGCAGGTCTTCCCACCAGGACGTAAAAAGACACTCACACACTGTTTACTCTATAAGACTTCCTGCTGGTCAAATTCTCCTCCCAGAATTCAAAATGTTTCTAGACACAGTTGCTTTTATCCTGAAACAAGGCAATAGTTCATGCAATGCAAATAGTTGAGCTAGAATAAATAAATCTCAATCTTTGGAATAAGAATTTCTTTTATTCTTAATAATTAGACCAGAATTGAGGTGAGGCTTATATATTTATCATCTATGAAAAAAGAGAAGGCATTTTAAGCAAATGAATATTATAAAACAGGTATTATATTAAGATTATAGAAAACCACATTAATCCTACTTGTGAGAACTAATTTTTAATACTTTCATAGAGCCTATTTGCACATAAAAGGGTTTGGGCATTTTTTTTAATGAGTCAAATAATCCTAACTGGATTTCTCCATCAATGCTTTGTTGTATTCTTTTAATGGTTTCTGTAATGTTGAACCAAAAACATGCTAACACTGAAATATTCTTAAAATATTCTGTGATATTTCACTTTGATAATAGTTTAATTTTAATTAAATTAGTGAGATAGTATTCTATGGAAATACTAAGTGGAAAAAAACAGCTTTTGGCCACCATTAATATTTTATAACAAAATACATTTTAAAATAGAATGTTTTCTTCACTTAAACATGCAACTTTTTTACAAGTATCTATTTTTGTCCTTTTTCCTTGAACAGGACCATAGTTGAAACAGTAAAATGAGTGACATAATGAAGAGAAAGTAAAATAAAGGAAATGTTTGTTTATTCTCATTATCTCTGTTCTGATACTTGTCTAGTATATCAGCTACTTGCCTTGTGGAATTTAGAGCCTAAGTCACAGGGTCATAGAAAAGAAAACACGAGTCAGACTATGTATCTGGCAGAGAGAGAGAGAGATCTATGTTGTTCTTAGATTCCCTGGAATATAGTCCTCTGACATTACTTAGCATTTATTTTATGCAGACTGAAAGTTGAAGAAGGCACCTGATAATCTAACACCAGAGTTACTGATTTCTAAATTTAAACACTCAGTGAGCATTTATTATGTCACTTGTTATATGCCAAGTGCTGACATAGAGAGAGAAAAAAAGGCAGCCTTCACCCTGATGAATTTACAATCTAGTGAAGGAAAAAGACTTGAACAAATCATGTTAGTGCCCCATAATCAGGATTACAACAGAGGTGGATACAACGGAGGACCAGATGACTCTGGCTGGACACTGAATAAGATCATGTGGACAGAATGGCAGCTCATCTTGCTGTCTGAAAAATGAGGTGTTACCCAGAGGAAGAGGATGAAAAAGGAATTCTGATGAGAAGAATGGTAGTACAGAAACATGGTAAGGGGAGAATAGTGTACAAATGATAGTCAGTAGGTCAGTATTCTCAATATTCTCAGAAAACAATGTCATGGAGGAATAGGTGAAGCTGGAAAAGTAGACACAAATCATAAAGGCTTTTTCACACATAGGATAATTCTGATTCTCATAGTTCAGACCAGTGACTTCAAATCTATATTTGTCAAAGGAAACATCAATAAATGGGTGAAAACATTTCCTGTAGAGAAAATAGCTTCCCTAACCAGATTCTCAGACCTTCCAACTACCAAAACACAACTGTTTTTGCTGTTTCCGCCTCTTGGTATGACCTGACACTTGAATCCAAAGATCAGGACTCCGCATTCAGACCTCAAAAATACAGAAGTCAGTCTGAACTGGAGAATCTCAAGAGACAGGCGTCATGACTCAGTCTCCCTTTTCCTCCTACTCATCTTGACCTTCACATTCACGATGTAATCTACTTTGCCCATATTTCTCTACTCCCCCACTGAAGCTGCACCTACTTTAAAATTTATGCTTCCTCCTTTATTTTCAGCCTCAGTTAGAAACACCCACCAACACTAATACCTACAGTGCTCTGCAGTTTGTGAGCAGATTGCTCTTGCCTAGCACAGAATAAGCTATTTCTATAAGTCTTCTCTTCCATACTATCTACAGTTAGCTTCCATGTAACCATCTCTGTGCTAAAAATAGCTATAACTCTAACCCTTCTTCTCAAATCTTGTTTTTCCTTTTTTTTTTATAATTCCCATTGTCTTACTGGATCTTCTATATTTCTATATCAGGCTAAAACTAGTAAGTAGATTAATTAGCAGTTCTTATGATTCAATGTTCTGTACATATATTCCTTCATCTCAATAAACCAATTCTACAATTTGGTTACTATTGGAAATAGAAGGCATGCCCCCATGTCACTTGTTTTTTTCCAATCACTTTATCCCATGATAAAAAAAATAAAAATAAAAATAAAAAACACCAAGCAGCAAGTTATTTCCATGGAGGAACAACAAATCCTCAGCATCTGTGTACAAGTCAAAGGTCAGCATTCTTCATGGCCTTACTCCTACTCAGGCTTCTACTGCTTCAAATATCTCCAAGAAATCTCAAGAAAATGTGTTAGGAGGGGCCCTGGAGACCATTAAGGGAGACTTATTCTTGGAATAAGTGTGGATATCTGTCAGAATAAATCACTGCCCTTCAGGGTGAGAAGAGTTCAATGTAGTCAACTTGTGGCTGTGAGACACAGGGTGGTCTCCACCAGTCCTTATCTCTGCTGCTGGAAACTGGACTTGTGTTTGGGCAGGGCAGATCTGCCATGGTCAACAGGGATCTACCATGGTCAGTGGGAGTCATCACTGTTGAGCCTGTGTGTTGCTCCATCTCTAGTACCATGATTCCATGATTTAGTTTTGTGAGGATGAGAGATTTTGAGTTCATACAGTTAAGCTCTGAGCTTTCATGTACAGAGGTTTATTTTTTTTTTGTATAGCTAGTACATGTTGGGTGATGTACATGAAACAAAGTCATGCTTCATGTAGGTTACCTTCTTCAGTAAGGATAGGAACTCTACTTCCTAGAGTTGCAATATTTAAAGGAATTAATAAACTTTGAGCACTTGAGATAATACAGACACGTAGGCAGGGATTGATATGTTTGTTGGTCGTTGCGGTGGTGCTGGTGGTGGTTGTGGTGAGTGTATGTGTGGGGGTGCATGTGCACTCCCATGCCAGTCCTGTGGTTTGACCTCAGAGCTGGGCACTATCCCTGAGCCTTTTGCTCAAGGCTAGTGCTCTACTCCTTAAGCCACAGCTCTACTTCTGTCTTTCTTGGTGGTTAATTGGAAATAAGGAGTCTTATGGACTTTCCTGCCCAACCTGGCTTGGAACTGTGATCCTCAGATCTCACTCTCCTGAGTAGCTAGGATTAAATGAGTGAATTGATTGCTAAGTCAAAAGTTTGCTCACTGAATTCCTTAATGAGCTTGGTGATACACATCTATAATTCCAGCTCTCAGGAAGCTGAGGCAGGAGAATGTTCATATTAAGGCCAGCCTGGGATACATATTGAGACTCTGTCTCAAAAGAAAAAAAAAAGTTTCCTTATTGAATATCTCATACCTCTTGCGCCTGCTATTTGTCTTCAACATCCCATAAGGAGTGGGTTTTGTTGTTGTTCTTTTTTGGTTTGTTTTGCTTTAGTCATCTCTCAGGAATAGTAACTCCATTATTTAAAAAAAAGTCAATTAAGAGTTCTAAACAGGACCCTGTTTTTTCTTCCAAACAAAAAAATAGTCTCATAATGGTCTGAAACGAGAGCAAAGGAAGATCAAACTGCACAAGGGGAAAACATTGCTTGGCAAAGGGCAGCCTAACCCTATCGCAGATGTGAATTCCCTTCCAGAAAATAATACACTTCTAGAAAGCTCAATGGGGGAAAAAAAGTGGTAATAAAAGTGAAATCAATTTGCTCTTTTGCATACATTTCCCCCAAAAGAACAAAGGCTGGGCATCATTTTGTGCCGGTCATTAGTCAGCTGATTGTTTTTTACACATTCTTTCTGGAAGCTTTTTTTACTTTGCAGGCACAGCTCTGCCTGGGCTCATGATCAAGAGAGCCTTAAGCATTTCTTTCTGTGAACTCTTCATTGATTCACGTGCATGGATGACTACAGAGGTAAATCATGCAGTCCAAAGAACGGAAGCTTTGACCTTACACAGAAAAGGCTCTGTTTTTCTTCACCCAGGTAACTGCAGATAGCTCTTTCTTACATTGATATGAGAATTTTAGAAAGGTGGCTAAGCACAACTCCACAGCCCATATGTGTTTCTTGCATTCCCATGGGCATGACAGGCTCTGCCCAGCTCTATGAGGAAGATGAATAAGAATAGAATTCTGTGGTGGGGATAGCACTGATCAAGATACATCATACTTATAAACTAATACGTTGAGTTGAAACCTCTTTGTACAACTACTTAAAAGTAATTTTTTAATTTAAAAAAAGATTGCATTGTTGAAGGAAGGAGAATGCAGAAACCTTACATTCTTCAATTGGTCTATTTGGAGATGGGTAAGTCTGATATCAAAGAAAAGTAAAAACATGGGGTAATAAAAGTCATTGTAATGATTTTCTGTAATGATTTTGTTATGGAATCGTGTCTAGAAATGAAAAAGAAATCCCCTCCTATACTTTTCCAAGAGAAAAGACTATTTCAAGATCTGTGTGTTTAGGAAGGATGTGAATAGGGTGGACATTCTCAAAACTGTGACCCTGAGTTAAGTCAGAACCATGGAAAGTTTGCCTTTATTGACTGAGAGAAAAACAGTGGGTAAAATGAAAACTAAAGACAGAAAGTTCTATGAATGTTTAGGGATATGATAAATTTCATCATGACTGAAGAACTATAATTTCTACACTCTTTCCTAGGTAATTCATTAAAAATTGGATTTATATCAGGTTTTCTACTATGCTTATGAAAGAATCTCTTTTTTAAGACCTAATTATGAAATTGTATTTCAATGAAAAAGGCTACAGTTTCTTTTAATTTTAAAATATTTATCATATTAAATATTCAGGACCCCTTGAAATGAAAACACTCATCCTCATTGGTTTTGTAAAACAACTTTATAAATGCCAGAAATTTATAATAGTTACCTGAAATTTTCTGTGCCAAATATTAGTCTTTATTCTTGTTAAACAGTACTAACTATACCCTTCCATCCAGACACATAAGCAAATATAGCTCAAGGTCATTCTCTCAGTCTTCTCAAGAAATTCTGCTAGAGCTGTTTATATAATTGAAAATGCCTTGGAGTATTTAACAAAGTTGAAAATTTCAGTGATAGAGTTCTAGGCCTAACAGAATAATTTTCACAAATTATAGATACAAATATGTGAATAGTCTAAATGGACTTCACTTAGCAAACATTTTTAAATACCTGCTTTTTAGATAAAACATACAAATAACAAATATCCTTTAGCTTTTGACACCAAATTTTTGGTCTATTAGTGATTACAAATGCTCAATCAGGAATCTTTTGAAAACAGACACCCATAAATTCTCATGTATTATTTTCTTATAAAAATATAGAACTTTTAATATTCTAACTTCATTTCCATGCAAAATATTGAAAAATAACATGCTTTAACCAAATACTTAGCTATTAGTAGCCTAGCTGGTAGACTCAGGACTATAGGCTTTAATAAGTTTCCATTCCTTTTCATGCTTGGAATCATTTAGAACAAGGATTTTATTGGAGAACCCAGAAAAAATTATAGCAATACAAATGGTTCAGAAAATGTCATCCTACTTTTCTTACAGGTCATTTGTTTTAGTCGTGTTCTCTAAAATACAACAAAAATACAGCAAATGTACAACTTGAAAAGAGTACTATCTCAATTTCTTCAACTTCATGTCATTTTCTACATGCTTCTAAAACACATAGCATAACATTTATCTACTCTGATTCCCACTTCATTGTGCTCTGGAAGCACAAATAGCAAGCCTTGGTCATTAGGACTTCCTAGGACCTAGCTCTTAGAAGACACTCAAATATTTACTCACATAATTTACTATCTTTGTTACTTGAGCCAAACAAGGATTATATCTGAAAAACTGTAAAATAGCCTGGTGCCAGTGGCTCATACCTGTAATCCTAGTTACTTAGTAGACTGAGATCTGAGGATTACGGTTCAGAGCTAGCCTGGGCAGCAGAGTCCCTGAGACTTTTACCTCTAGTTAACCACCAAAACCCAGAAGTAGACCCATAGCTCAAGTGATAGAAAGCGAGCTTTGAACAAAAAAGCTCAGGGAAGCTGGGCACTGGTGGCTCATGCCTATAATCCTAGCTACTCAGGAGGCTGAGATCTGAGGATCGAGGTTCAAAGCCAGCCCGGGCAGGAGAGACCTTGAGACTCCTATCTCCAGTAAACCACCAGAAAACCGGAAGTGGGGCTGTAGCTCAAGTGGTAGAGCACTTGCCTTGAGCTGAAGAGCTGAGGGTCAGCGCCCAAGCCCAGAGTTCAAGCCCCACGACCGAAAAAAAAAAAAAAAAAAAGCTCAGGGACAGTACTCAGGCCCTGGGTTCAAGGCCTAGAACCAACACACACACACACACACACACACACACACACACACACACACACAATTCAAAAATAAATATACCTTTAACTGGGCACTGGTGGCTCACGCCTATAATCCTAACTACTCAGGAGGTTTAGGTTTGAGAATTGCGGTTCAAAGCCAGCCCCAGCAGGAAAGTCCATGAAACTCTTATCTCCAATAAACCACCAGAAAAAACGGAAGTGGCACTGTAGCTCAAGTGGTAGAGTGCTAACCTTAAGCTGAAGAGCTGAGGGACAGTGCTCAGGTTCAGAGTTCAAGCCCCATGACTGCCCCAAAAATAAATAAATAAATAAGTATACCTTTAATATCAAAGTAACAAGGCAAAAAAGAACAATACTAGAAAAATGTCTAGACCAGCCCTTTACAACTAGGATTCTTCAAGAGAATTAAGTTACATGGGTAATTTAGATAACTGCTTTCTCAGTTTTCTCAGAAGAGATGCATTCTACATGCACAGAACAGAAGTTAATTCATCACAGGTAATAGATGCCTTAGGGCCTTAAGGTTTTATTCACACACTGGTTGAGAAGAGTTGATACTGATTGTTACAATAAAAATTTAAGCTGTAAGAATGAGAAGAGCTTAAATCAGTTTTTTGTCTGTGTCTATTTCTACAACTATAACAGAACACCCCTCGTTAAGTTCCAAAGAATCACATTTTATCCAGCTCATGGTTCAGAAGGCCGGCAAGTCCAGTATCAAGGATGCTGCATCTGGTGAGGCCCGTCTTGCTGCATTATAACATGACAGCAGGCTAGTGAGCATGCTCAAGATGGGGATGGGGGAAGGGATACTCAAATTAGAACAAATCCATTTTTAAGACATTTAGTTCATGATAATGACTTACCAACTCAAAATGTCTCACTGTTTTTCTAGTCTTAGGACTTAAACTCAGGCTAACACTATATCACTTGAGCCACAGCTTCACTTCCAGCATTTCGATGGTTAATTAGAGATAAGGATCTCACCAACTTTCTTATCTGGGTTGGCTTTGAACCATGATCTTCAGATCTCAGCCTCTTGAGTAGCTAGGATTAGAGGTGTGAGCCTCTGTGTTTGGCCAGGTCCCACTTCTTAATAGCTCCGTGATGATTAAATGTTGACATTAATTTTGGAGGGCCCATTCAAAGCACAGCCATTCAAACCACAGGAAGGATCATATTACATATTGATGAGGCTGACATTAACAATTTGAATTAATACTGAATAATTTGTCTGAGATCCCAAACCCAGGCATCCTAGAAAACACAGTATGATGGGCTGGGAATGTGGCTTAGTGGTAGAGTGCTTGCCTTAGTATGCCCTGGGTTCTATTCCTCAGTACCACATAAGCAGAAAAAAGCTGGAAGTGGTGCTGTGGCTCAAATGGTAGAGTGCTAACCTTGAGCAAAAGAAGCTCAGGGACAGTGCCCAGGCCCAGAGTTCAAGTCCTACAACAGGAAAAAAATAAAATGAAAACAGAAAGAACAAGAAAACACGGTATGAGACAAGGTTCTCACACTTTGATTAGGAGACATAATCCAAGAGGCAGAAAAAGAAACCAGAAAAAAAAAGTTAAGGAACAATGCACTGGTATTTAATGAACTTTTCTAAAGCACTCCCCAGGCACACAAGAGGCAGGCAAAGCTGGAGCAGCTCACTTGGCAGTTCACACGGGGAACTTGTGAAGAAGGGCTACAAGAAGGAATTGCACCTTAGAGTAATCCATTGCCTTATCTGCTCAGTTCCCTCTTATCTCCCACTTCCCATTAGTCAGAGCCCACTCCTGGGGGGCCAAACACCCACTTGCCATTTAGTTATATGTTATCCAGCTCCTTCAGAGTTCCTCCAGACTCCATATCTCACATCCCCAGAGCTGGATTTTATCAGTGCCCCAAAGCAGCAAGCAGATGAGGATGAGCACCAACCAAAGAAAGTAACCATCTCAGGACTCTAAGAAGTCATACCAGCTCTGTGCCCCAAGGTAATTTCACTAAACCTTATTCTAGACAAAGAGCTTAACATTCACACTCTCTCTCCCTGAAGACCAAAGGGTGCTAAGGCAGATGTGAGGAAGATTCCATTTGTAAGAAGGAAAGATCCCTTCAAGTCTCCCTGCTTTTCTTTGTGTCTTCTGGAGAAATGGCGCTGGTCCAAAATATACACTCTCCTTTTACTTTATCTTGAAGAGCCCTGGGCACAAGTCCAAGCTACTATTATTCTGTGTCTCCCAAAAGCTAAATTGCTGGTTCTGGGTACAGACAGGAACATAATTCGATGGATTATTTAGTTTGCTTTGTTTTCAATAAATCTTATTCAGCTATTTGCACATCTCTTGAGACAGTTTGTGGTACTATCTAAGGTTATCATCTCTTCATCCAGTCTCTTGGCTATCTCATTTGCTCTTGTTAACTCTAATCAACTAAGACAGGTTAGTATGACCTTTCTCTTAAATAAAAATAAATAGATGCCACAACTCTTAAACTGTCTCCTATCGCCTGTTCTTCTTCTACAATATAATTGGATATCTATGAACTGTGGAATACACAAATGGCTAAGTGCTTTTATTTTGCCAGCAACATAAACTGTGTTTACCAATATTTCAAGGCCTTGGTCTATTCCAATCATCATTTTACATATCATTCATGACCTATTTTGTAAAATAAATCCACCTATTGATTATGGCACTCATTTGAAAAGTTAATTGTTGAGACTCCTCTGCCCAAGTTAGCTTCCCACACACACTACTAATGATTTTGGTAAAGATCGTCAACAAGTACACAGAATTTTATCAAGGGTTACTAGTGTTTGAGATTTAATAGTCAGTCTCCTTAATCTCCTGTTAGAATGTTAATCCCAAGAGTAACTGCCCACTTTGGGAAATTTAGAATAAGGAAATACTTAAGTGTTTCAAATCCATTCAGCAAGGGGAAAAAAATCCAAGAACATTGAGCATTTTTCTAGTTAAAGCTAAATAAAGTGGAGTTGAGCCTTGGAGAAAAGAAAGCCACTAAATCCCATGAGTAAAGAGTAACTCCATTGTTTTTTTGGCATCAGGTTCTACTTTTGATCCATTACTCTTCATCCATCTGAGGGCTCATGACATCATTGGTGCATGCTCTCAGTACTGAAGGTTTCCTTTTGCAGAACACTTAGCCATGTCGAGTCATTTATCAAAAACATCTGGCCTCTATCCATACCCTGATTTAGTCTCAACTATGCCTTAGAGTTCTACAATTGCTACAGAGACTGCTATTAAATTTCTCTTGAACTTTCTGCTGGGATGAGTGATTGATAGCTAATTCTTTCCCCCTTGACCCATTTTTCCCCAGTAGCTCCTCCTTCTATGACAGTAACCGTTTTTGTTAGAACTCTACTGTACCCAAAAGTTTGTGTCCATCTTTTTTTTGGGGGGGGCAGTCATGAGGCTTGAATCATGGGCCTGGGCACTGTCCCTGAGCTCTTCAGTTCAAAGCTAGTGTTTTACTACTTAAGCCACAACATCACCTCCTATGTCCATCTTAATTGGACTAAGAACAGTGTGATGATCATGTGAACCAAAATATGGCCCTCAGTGCCAATCTTAACAATTCGCTGATGCAAACTGCCAGTGTGGTCCTACTACAGGATGGGTATGCTTTCGCCAACTGAAATAGACTTGTAGAACTAAAATGTAGTTGATGAAAATCAGTATAGTCTTTCCAGTTGTCAATCTATTGAAATGGTTGTATATTCCTTTATAAGTAGCTGCTGCTTATAAGGTTGAGTCCAGCTTTACATCTCCTCTACCCATGATACTCTGGGCCCTTCTCAGATCTTGGAGATCTTCTTACCACCTAGCAACTAAAAAAGCAAAACTAATCCAGAACTCTGTTCTAGCTTTTCAGCTGGTATCAATTCCAGTGTACCTTGTTACATCACTTGAACAGCAAATCAGAGGACCTATACTTAGAAGCAATGGCCATAAAACTAGAGCACTGAAGACTCCTAGGAACACTTGAAATGACCACTCTCAGGTTTCTTTTCTTTGAATATCTGTTTTTAGTATTTCTTGTCACTTAGACAATCACTATGTTGGCCTTGTCCTCATTTCCACAGTGTCTATGGTGATTTCAGTCAGCTTCTCAAATCAGCATGAGTGTTAAATCAAAACCCTCTCTCAAGCAATATAATCACTTAAAATATTCCATCAAGCTGAGTGCTGGTGGCTCACGCCTGTAATCCCAGCTACTCAGGAGGCTGAGATCTGAGGGTTCAAAGCCAGTCTGTGCAGAAAAATCTGTGAGACTCTTATCTCCAATTAACCACTCAAAAACCAGAAGTGGAACGGTAGTTCAGGTGGTAGAATGCTAGCCTTGAGCACAAAGAGGCTCAGGGACAGTGCCCAGGCCCTGAGTTCAAGACCCACAATCAACCAAAAGAAAAAAAAACCACCAAATGCTGAGATTTCCAGTAGGGCAAAATAGAGCTGCAAGAAACTAAAAAGGGTATGGATTCAAGTCTAAAACTAGTTAAAAAAAAAAAAAAGAGGAAATCTGAAATTGGTTCCCTACACTGAGGCTCTACAGTAAGAAGAAATGGAGGAAGCCAAGATGTGGTATCCTTTTCCATAACAGAAGTGGTAAGAAATCTCTTCCAAATACAGAATGGTATCTAGGAACATAGTGGTTTGAGCTCACATGGCTCACAATCTAGGAGTGTTCTGTCAAGAGGGCTGGCTAAGCCAGGAGCCAGTGGCTCATGCTTGTTATCCTAACTACTCAGGAGGCTGAGATCTGAAGATAGCAGTTCAAAGTTAGCCCAGGTAGGACTCTTGTCTCCAATTAATCACAGAAAAAGCCGGAAGTGGCACTGTGGCTCAAGTGGTAGAGTGCTAGCCTTCAGCAAAAGAGCTCAGGGACAGTGCCCAGGCCCAGAGTTCAAGCCCCAGGACCAGCAAAAAAAATAAATAAAAGAGGGCTGGCTATTGATCAGACATGAAAATGAGTCACTTTCACCAAAGCCAATAGCAATATTTCAATAGGGTACATTTTGAAATCAAAGAAAGTCTACAAATCTGGAGGGTATTATACTACATAGGCATAGAGAGAAAGAGTTGGTAAAATGCCCAAGTTCTGGGGGACTCAATAACTCTACAGAAAAGAAATCAAATCAATAATCATCATGTGCTTATGAAGAGCCACCAGGTCTTTCAAACTCTTGGCTGAGTTCTCTCCATGAGCAGACTCCACAGAGTCAGATCAGAAGACATTCGTCTAGCTCTGATGATTTTGCTTGGAAACTGACTATAAACCCACATAGTCATACAATCCCAAAGTTGTGTACACCATGGCCATATGCCTGGAACAAAAAGGCTATGTTTTGCTTTCAAGACATTCTAAGATCTAACTTGCTGTGTTCTTCTCTGGTCCCCCTGGAAAGGATGGATCTAGATTCTCTACCCTGCACTTTATAGGCTTTCCAAAGTAATTATGTCACTCAAATATTGCCTTGAGGCTTGATTCCCTACTTCTCCTGTCCCTACTAAGAAAACACTGAATCCAGGTGATTACAATTAAAAGATTACATATTGCCAACAGTGGAATGGCATAAGTAGTAATGCATGATGTGATTGTCCCAACTACAGCAGTGATCAATATTTATCAGTCATTCCACAAACATTTATGCAACGCTTCCTACAGGCCATGAGGGTTGCGTCAATGAAGGTCTGGAATGAATATTCTAAAATGGAGGAAACAATGTTAAAGTAATACAAGAAATTAAAAGGCTATGGATATAGTTCTGTGGTAGAACATTTACCTAGCATGTGCAAGCTCCATCTAAGCACTGGAAAACAAACAAACAATAACAAAAATAAGCAGACAAGTCAGATTGCAATACATCCTATCAATTAATCATAGAAAATGTGGTGATGAAGATGGGCAACATGCAGGGGAAGTGGTCCTCCTAGAGCTGGGCAGGTATAGGAAGGCCTCTCTGTAGTGGAGACATTGAAGATGCTATCTGGAGCCAAAGATGAGGATGAAGAATTTCGGGCAAAGGAAGAAGCAAATGAACATGCCCTAAGATGAGAGTAACCTGGCTTGTTCTAAGACAAAACAGGCAAGTGCAGTTGGAGAGCACTGGGTGAAATAAAGTCAGAAGTTTATGCAGGAGCCAAATCGGCAAAGGTCTTGAAGGCCATGGAAGAAACTTGTGCTGTATGTTGTATACTGTATGAATTGGAATGTTAAAGGTCTTAAAAGACTGACTATGGCCAGTGAAGAGATCATAAGGAGACAAAGGCTAAAGAAGGATAGCTAGGGAAGCCGGGCACCAGTGGCTCACACCTGTAATCTTAGCTCCTCAGGAGGCTGAGATCTAAGGACCACAGTTCAAAGCCAGCCCAGGCAGGAAAGTCCGTGAAACTCTTATCTCCAATAAACCACTGGAAAACCAGAAGTGGCACTGTAGCTCAAGTGGTAGAGTGCTAGCCTTGAGCTGAAGAACTGAGGGACAGTGCCCAGACCCAGAGTTCAAGCCCCACAACTGACAAAAAAAAAAAAAATAGCTAGGGATTACTACTGTAGAAAGTTGACAGTGGACATGGAACAAAGTTGATAAATCCAAGATTTATTAGGTAAAATTGAAAGACTACTGCCTCTGGAGCCGGCACACTAGTCTAAATAAACATTTGCATCACCATCACATTTAATGCACTCATGAAGCCCATCTTAAAAAAGGGTAGAGAAGCCAGGCACTGGTGGCTCATGCTTATAATCCTAGCTACTCAGGAGGCTGGGATCTGAGGATTACAGTTCAAAGCCAGTCCAGGCAATAAAGTCCATGAGACTCTTAGCTCCAATTAACCATCAAAAAGCCAGAAGGAAAAGTGTGGCTCAAGTGGTAGAGCACCAGCCTTGAGTGAAAAAGCTCAGGGGCAGCACCCAGACCTTGAGTCCAAGCCCCTGTATTGGTAAAAGAGAGAGAGAGGTAGGGGTGGGACACAGAGAGAGAAACTTACCCATTTTCAGTGGGCTGAACAATTAAACAACCCCATGCCTAACCAAGATATCATGATATAATTCTACAAAGGTTAATAGCCTGCAACTAAGAAAACATTTCAGAAGTAGAACTGATACTTTCCTATTAGGCACAATGTTACTGTTTCATTCACTCTTCTAACATATAAGCCTACAAGTAAGCTTCCAATTAGTCACATCAGCAGGTTTAAATGTAATAATATTTTATTCGTAGGGTATATGTTCCCCAGTAGATGCCTCAAACTGTGGACAATTTCAGAAACACATACTATTATTTCCTATATAACTATGAAGAATGTTTAATTTAAAATTAAGTAATGGTCAGAGATTAACAACAATAACCAATGATAAGATTTAAAAATTCCAGTAGCAATCTGCTGTAACAAAAGTTACAGCCTCTTTCTCCATCTCGATCTCTCCCCACATCCAACACATTTTATGGCTGCTGTTTGGTATCTCCAAACTGCCAACATTACTATGATTAATCAATTTTTTCTGACTCTATAACTCTATAGCTGACTCTATAACTCTCCTTTTAATATTTTTGAACTGAAGCTGGCTATGAGTATGTGAGATGACAGAAAGCAAAGCCTATAATCAGAGCTCTTGAAGCCATTCTCCCAGTAGCTAATATCCATACTCACCCCACCTTTCATTCTAATATGCCCTCTGCCCATGTCCAGCGGTGTTCACTTTCTTATGACATGCTTCAACTAAAGCAAATGTGGCCAGGTTTTTTTTAAAATGGTTATTAAGCTGCTGGGGGAAAAAAATCACAATTTGTCCAAAGTAAGTTGCCTGAATTCTGGGGAAAGTTGTTGTTGCTACCTATCACCTAGGCCTTGGGCTTGTGAGAGCTTGATTTCAGAGCTTAGGTTACCAGGACCCTACGAGATGGTTTGGCCAAATGAGGCCAAATCAAGTAAGAAATGTGAGCCTAAGTGGGTCCATGAAAAAAAACATGAAATGGTAGGTTCTTTTCATAGAGCCCACTCTGAGATGATTAATCTATGTCCCCAAAGAGAAAATAATCAGGCAGCCAAGCTGATCGCAGATAGAGCACACAGTAAAAATACAGTTAATTCTCTGTTTTATATTTTTTACAGTGGTTTACAAGGGTCCTGATGCCAAGAACTATCCCTTTGCCAATCAGTAAGAAATAACATTTTCTAATCTTTAGTATTTCTTTATTAGAGATTTGATGTTATAGGTCATATAGCATGAAGTGGTATGGTGAGATACAAGATTGCCATCTAGTTAATTACTGTGAGGTCGTAAAATGTTTTATAAGTCCTTGCTCATGTATTGTGAGTATCCTGCATGTAATTGAGTTTCGTATTCCTTCACAATTCAGTTTTCCCTATAATACAAAGGAATATTTACCAAGAACTTATTGAGGCTTCTGTAATTTTAGATATCAGTTTTTCCAATCAGAAATTATCAGTCGACAATCATGTTCATAAAACTAAACCATTTTCAACTTCTATTTCCCTTATACTTTAATCAAGTCTATTAAATAATTTGTACTCAAAATAGACTTGAAATAATCATTTTCTAAATCCATTTTCCTTCTTGTTACATGGAATCCAATTTTCAATCCAAACATTTTTTTTTCATTTAGTTGTGGATCTTTACATTTCACTAAATGAATCCAGAACTCCATTGGTCAAAGGTATACTTAAACACATGGAACAGTGACATAAGTATTCCCCAAATCACTTGCTTCTCCCTAGTCCTTTCTAACTATCCTCTGTATCTCAAATAATGTACACCAAATCTCTCAATTGAATATAGAAAGAGGGATCATTTCTAACACTTCAGTATCACCAAACAAGAACAAACCAGTAGCTATTTCATAATAAAATGAATACTGAAAGTAATACACTAGTAAATAACTATGAACCAAAATGACTATCCACATCCTCACATATCCTAATCTACCTTAAAAAGGAGAGAGGAAAAGGTGATTCTAATTTGTCTTTCTAGTTAGTACATGATAACCATTTCCATGTTGATATCTTGGATATCAATCACTTCCTTCATTAGTCTATGAATTTGTATGCCCTCTATTTATGCAGTAATAAGTTTTATTCTTAAGATGAAGATTAAGTAAGCTTTATTATCTTATCAAGACAAGCTTAAGAGGATCAGATGAGATTATTTATGAAAGGCACCTAATACAATGTTTGGTACAGAAGCTAATAATGGTTGACAGTGTTGGCAACAATAGTGGACATGGCAAGACAAAGATAAATATTACTTTTTTTGTCCTGGAGCTTGAACTTGGGGCCTGGGCACTGCTTCTGAGCTTTTTTGCCCAAAGCTAGTGCTCTACCACTTAGAGCTACAGTTTTCTGTGGTTAATTGGAGATAAAAGTCACAGATTTTCCTGCCTGGGCTGGCTTTGATCTGCCATCCTCAGATCTCAGCCTCCTGAGTAGGATTACAGGCATGAGCCACCAACACCTGGCTAATAAATATTACTTTTATTAAGCTCTACTTGTCCAAAACCTAGTAGAGCACACAAATGAATGGCTATAATAGGAGGTATATGGTAGCATTATAAACACAGAAGAATCTTCTAGAATAACACAAATTTCAACTAGTCTACTCCCATTAAAAGACTTGGGGTTCAATATACATTTGATTATCTTATTCATAAAATATGGTTCCTACAACTATAACAAAATACAATTGAAATAAGAGAACATTGAAGCCAGACACAGGGATGCACATCTGTAATCTCAACAGAAGAATCATATGTTCAAGGCCAGCCCACTGTCCAGGCAAAGTTAGTGAGATTCTGTCTGAAAACAAAATGCAAGCTAACGGGCTAAAGGCATAACTCCAGTGGTAGAGGGGTGGCCTAGTATGTACACCAGGCCTGAGTTCAATCCCCAGTTTAAAAGACAACTAATAAATACATAAAAATGAGAGAAAGAGCGAGAGTACGTGCATGCAAAAGAGGGTATGTGCAATGAAGAGCATTAGAAATTCTGAATTTTAACATGTAGCTTGGGATAGGAATTTTATGGCAAAAGATACGGTAACAGAGAAGAAACAAAGCACTATCACACTTGGCACAGTTCTGAAAACAGCAAATGTGTCGATGACAATGGGAGGAACAACTCCACCATGGTATGTATCAGGAACACGTCTTCAAGTGATATATTTCCTAAAGCTACTTGAAAAAGGAACCCATGGCTTCCCACACACAGCTTGATAGGAACCAACGGCATAAACTCATGGTATTTAGCTGCAAATTCCCTTGAATTATCCAGTACTGTCACTTCTGTAAAGTCCGTGCTATCTCACTTTAAGGCTCATATTTTGCTGTCAGTAACTGGGTATGGAGCAGCTCCTCTTCTTCCTCAGCAGTTCAGTGTTTATGGTCTTAAACACTGGCTAAGTACTCCATGTCTCTACTTCGCTGAACAAGAAAGCACTATTAATGGAACTGACCCCCAAGGAAATGTAAAATCCATCCTGATTTAGTAAAAACATTGGCTAATGGTATATGACCATTGGTTAATTGATTTATTTTCTTTTTAAATTTTGGATATGATCTGAAACCACTTGGAAGCTAAAGAAGGGCTCCCAATCATGGATTTTTCCCATGAAATAAACAGTGGGGTAGTCTATGTTCCTGAGGAAAGTAACTGTAAAGCATTAAAGTTTTTTATTATCCAACAATATAAAATAGGGTTGTCTTTGGATCATGGAAATAGATGTACCATAATATATGCTGCTGTCCAAGATCATATCCTCAACTCCTACATTTGAGAAAATAGACCATTCCCTCTCCACCAGAACTAGGAAATATTTGGAGATGATGTGTGTCCAGCAAAATTTATAGCATCCCCAACTGCTCTTTAGCATTTTAGTCTGAAGTAGCTCTTCTTGGCAATCCAAGAAGTCTGACTTTAAGTGGAGTTAACAGCACCACCTAGACCCAGCACAGCCCTTCATGACTTTAAGACTATACCTTCTCCCATCTGGAAGGGAATAGAATGATTTTGAGTCAAAAGAACATTTTGACACTGTTCTCTCCAAGTACATTTACAGCTCAACATTGACTCCTCCATCTTCCTCACTGTTTTCCATAAAGATAACTTAAATACTTATAGTCTGTGCAATTTGCCCTGCATCAGCTGAGCCAATAGTCACTATAGCAGTCACTATTAGAAGCCACAGTAAGGAGCTGCTAGGGTTTATAAAACTAGAGGAAAGCCTTCTTAGAGAATAAACTAAATAAAAATGAATACACAGAAGTTTGGACAGCAATAGGAGTAAAGTCCCTATAAAATAGCTTCACAGTGCTGCTTCTGAAACCAGAAGTATCAGAATTTGTCCTTAGGAAAACAGCTGAAATATAACTGAGATAGAAAACCTTTGCTGAAACTTAATTGGAATTTGGCAAAGATAACTTTGGTGACATTTTAAAAATGACATCCCAAATGCTCTTGAAGGGAAAATAACCCTAATTTGAAGAACCATCCACTCCAAAATGCCAACAGCCATTGCTTTCATTATGTGTTGACCAAGAGACAGCCTTCTAACTTAGGTATCTCACCAGACAGGGGACTCTTAAAACTATGTATGACTGCAAATAACTCACATAATTTTTGTGCCATCATTTAATAAATAGGAATTATGGCTTTTGTGTCAGTCAATGCCTTTACAATTTCATTAGCAAGAACTAGTCTCCCATGGGCTGCTCATCTTTGTATAGAACTTTGTATAAAACTAAGGTTCTGAACCTGAGAAGTTGAGGACCATCACAACTGATGCCTTCTCCAAGGTACTGATTCCACAGGGTAGTCCCCATGGGTGCACTCTCTCTCTCACTCTCTCTCTCTATTATTTCTATAGATTCTTCCATCCAGTGTTCCAGATAAATGCCTCTCAAACTTTAATGTGCTTTTAAGTCACCTAGTAATCCTGTCAAAACCTGAACCCTATTGACAATCAATAAGCCAAGCAGATGCTCTATTCTTGTTGCAATGAATCCTTTTTCTTATCTGTAAAATAAAGGATTTTTTTAGTTCTTTGTAAGGAGTAGGTTTGTTTTCCTGAGCCATTTATGAGGAACTGTTCATGACTGTGAGAATGTTATCTTGGGAATGAGTCTGAAGCGATCTTAGAAAGGGACAATTGATTAGTAATCCCTGCCATGTATTTAGGATGGTTGGCATGTCACATACTTGAAATTTTTATGTAGAGAGCTCTGAATGTCTTAATTTTTCATAATTGAAATTTATGGTAGAATTTTAGACATTATAAAAAAACAAAGTGCCTGGAATAATGAAAACAAACAATCCTGAACTACAGTATTAATATTAGCATGTTTATATATGTATGTGGCAGGAACAATTGTTAGGCCTAGACTTCTCAGTTCCTATTTTCTCTAAAGAAGTTCCAAAAATAATGCATACCTCCAGCCTCTGCCAGATGGTATTAAGCTTTGCCTATGTGGTCAGGAACAAAAGCAAGGTGTCCATTACACTGCCAGAATTTCCAAGCGCTGCTGTGAAATGAATTAGTTAAGTTTTAATGAGACTTGGAGGGAACCCAGGTAAAACATGAGGAGACAAAGTTTCCCTTTCCTTCTTTCACTTCTCTTGTTCATGTTCCTATCCAATTCAATTTAGTGCATAATAAAAGCCAATACAATCTGGTCACCTAGGTGTCTACTGAGAAGCCGCTTTTGCTCCTCTGAGAACCACTGTACTAACAGCTTTAGCCATGAGTGTCTTGATGACAGGAACTTTCTTGCTGTAATAGAGAGGCAGAGCTTTGAAAACATTCAGTTTCCTGTAAGTGGCAAAATGTTAACTGTTATTTTGGAACAAAACATCCACAGGTTCAATGTCTGACTTTAGCTACTATCTGATAGCTCCTCTTCCATACCCCAAACTCTTACTGTGTCCCACACTCTTCCTTCTCTCCCTGCTTCAGTCCCAGGAAACAGCTTCTCAGTGTTGCTACTTCCTGGCATCTCCAAAACTCCTGGTTGGTCCCCTTAACCCTCCCATTGCCCTGTAAACTATTCATTTGTCAAATTGTCTTCCAAATTTCAACTGAATAATGTCCTCAAGTAGGTCATAGGCAGCAATTAATTTAAAAATTCCTGCCTGAAAAAAAAAATTCCTGCCTGGCTCATGCCTGTAATCCTAGCTACTCAGAAGGCTGAGATCTGAGGATCCATATGGCTCAAAGCCATTCAGGACAGGAAAGTCCCCAAGACTCTGATCTCCAATTAACTACCAAAAAAAGGCAAAAGTGGAGCTGTGGCTCAAGTCATAGAACACTAGCCTTGAGCAAATAAGCTCAGGGACAGCACTCAGGCCCTGGGTTCAAGCCCCAGTACCAGCACAAAGAAAAGAAAGAAAGAGATGGGGGGAAGGAAGGAAGGAAGGAAGGAAGGAAGGAAAGAGAGGGAGGGAAGAAGGGAGGGAGGAAGGAATTAAGGAAGGAACAGAGAGAAAGAGATAGAGGAGAGAAAAGAGGACAGGACAGGACAGGAGAGAAGAAGAAAAAGAAAGAAAGGAAAAGAAAATCCTGGCAGTACTAATTATTCACATTTCTTTCAGTCTTGCTCAGAACTTTCTTTAAATATTACACCACTGTGATGAGCTGATACAAATGAACTAATATTTTATCTGAGGATATGTTATTTTCTTAGTATGAAATTTAAACTAAAAATTCTCTAAGCTCAAGCTTAGCTATGAGCTACATCTTAAACACAAATCTGACTTTATAAAGTTCAGATACCATTGTAGCTATTTTTGTTTTTTGTTGCTTTTTTTTTTTCTTTCGTGGCGCTTGAACTCTGGCCTTGAGCGCTGTCCCTCAGCTCTTCAGCTCAAGGCGAGCGCTCTACCACTTGAGCCACAGCGCCATTTCTGGTTTTGTAGTGGTCTATTGGAGATAAGAGTCTCACGGATATTCCTGCCCGGGCTGGCTTTGAACTGCAATCTTCAGATCTCAGCCTCTTGAGTAGCTAGGGTTACAGGCGTGAGCCACCAGTGCCTGGCTTTAGATTTTTTTCTTTCCACAGTACTAGGGTTTGAACTCAGGGCTTTGTGCTTGCTGGATAGCTGTTCTATGCTTGAGTCACCTCCAACCCTTTTTGCTTTGGTTATTTTTAATAAATGGTCTCATGGTTTTGACTGGGATGCACACAAACATGATCTTCCTGTTTGCACTTCCCATGCAGCTAGGATGAAAGGTGGGTACTACCACGAGAAGCTTTTTTGTTGTTGTTGATAGGTCTTGCTAACTTTTTTGCTTCAAACCATGATCATCACAATCTCTGCTCCAGCTCCTATAGCTGAGATTACACTTGTAGGCCATCATGCCCACTTACACATAATTTTAACTAGGGCCAGGTAGGAGTTTTCTACAGGACACTCACTGGAAAGTTGTTTCAGAAATTATCTTTAGGCTTCAGTGTTAACCTTTGAAATTCCATACCCACTGCAAATGCTAAGATATCTCCTACTATCCCTCATTTTTGAGGGTGTCTCACCATAATTCTGCTCTAAGGTCACTACCTCCATTTCCCTGGGAATGTCCTTTCCCTAGCATCCCACCCAAGGTATGACCACTAGGACTTAATCCATTCTCCAGAGAATTCACTAGGTCACCCAGCCCATTTTAATACCCCGAGAACAAAGCGTGCCACCTGGTGGAAATACCTCTGATTTCTTTTTCTTGTTTTTTTTTTTGGACCAAAGTGTGTCTTGAATATACAGAGGAAAATTTACATAAAGCTTAATCAGTAACAGACAGCTACATACATATGCATTCTGCTGATGATAATATAACACTAAATCTATATTTATTCACCATAACCAAGATATGGAACCAACCCAGATGCCCCTCAGTAGATAAATGGATCAAGAAAATATGGTATATGTATACAATGGAACTCTATGCTTCTATCAGAATAACACTGTTCCATTCAGAAATGAAAAGACTTGAAAAAAATTATATGAACTGATTTATTTTTCCCCGATGATTTCTGTTGAGTATGATTCCTCCCCTTCCTTGGGGAACACCATGTTATTATATGCTCAGTTGTCCTCACCCAGGGAAAGGAGAGGAGCATTACCCTTTGTACCTCAAGCTTGTGTCTCTCAAACAACCCTGAGTGAATATACTGCTTAAACATAAACATGACCCAGGAGGAAGTGAGTAGAGAGAGGACCCCAACTCTGAAGGCAAAGCAAAAAAAAAAAAATCACACCGATGGGAAAGCCACACTGATGAATGGCATTTGACTTGGTGTTTATTTATTTTAAAGAATAGTTTGTTCACTAGGAAAAGAAATCAAGATGTTTTCTTTCCTTTTCTAACCATAAAGAAGCAGACATAAACATTTTTTGAAGCAACAGAAAGCAGCTCACCAAATCAAGAAAATATGGTAAATCTGTGACTAAATCTATGCTGAAACAGCCAAAAAAGAATATCAAATTCACTCAGGTTCCTTTGTATAAGAAAGAAATCCAGGCTGCAAGTCATTATGTCCTGTATATTTGCCTCAAATATTCAGTTCTGCTGCACAGAATTTGGAATAATTATACAAAATTACAGAATAGCAGGCTCTAGCCAAGCATAATATCATCAATTTTCAATGTCACTGACACAGCACAAACTAAAAGAAAGAAAATTGGAGAAGTGCACATACTTTTCCTCAAGTTTTAAGTCCCTCATTTTATATAAATTACTGTAACATTACTTGCTAAGGGCAAACCCCATAACCCAGCAAAGGCACAGATGAGAACAGCAAGCATTTGCTCAGCCAACTGCCGCAGTAATCCGCCACATCAGACCAAGAAAGAAAATTTCTCCTTTTAGCTACATGCTAAGTAGCATGTGCCTGTAGTCCCAGATACTAAGGTGGCTAAAGCTTGAGCTGGATTCCAGGAGTTCAAGACCATGCTGGGTAACATAAGAAGGCACTTTCTCAAACAAAGAGAAAAGAAACAAAGGAGGAAGAAGGAAGGAAGGAAGGAAGGAAGGGAGGGAGGGAGAGAGGGAGGAAGGGAGAGAGGGAGGAAGGGAGGAAGAGAGAGAAAGAAAGAAAGAAAGAAAGAAAGAAAGAAAGAAAGAAAGAAAGAAAGAAAGAAAGAAAGAAAGAAAGAAAGAAAGAAAGAAAGAAAAAGAAAGACGGAAAGAAAATTTCTTTTTTTTCTTATAAGTCAAAATTCTTGGACATCTTCCTTTATCTATTCTGTGATAAACACATAAATAATCTGAGAAAGATAAGTAATCTGATTAGAGATTTATATAGCTGTAATCCTGAATAATTCACAGGAAATTTATTTTATGGAACAATTGCTGGACCAATGACCCACTAAGGATTTCCAGTTTTGCCAAGAGATGGTGGCTCATGCCTGTAATCCTAATCAGAAGGCTGAGATCTGAGGATTGTGGTTCAAAGCCAGCCCAAGCAGAAAAGTCCATGAGACTCTATTTCCAATTAAACACCAAAAAGCAGGAAGTTGAGCTCAAGTAGTAGAGGGCTAGACTTGAATTAAAAAGATCAGTGCACAGGCCCTGAGTTTAAGTCCCAGGACCCACACACTCTTTCTCTTTCTTCTCTTTCGCCCCCCACCCCCAACATACATACACACACACACACACACACACACACAAGAATTTCCAGTAAATAGAACAATGCACAGAAGAGACTATCCACATGCCAAGTCTTTAACTTCTGTAAATATTTCTCAGGTAGGACAAACCTGTAAAATAGGAACACCTTCAGGCGCCTGTGGCTCAAGACTCTAATTCTAGCTACGCAGGAGGCTGAGATCTGAGAATCATGATTCCAAGCCAGCTTGGGCATAAAAGTCCCCATGAGACTCTTATCTTCAATTAACCACTCAAAAATCAGAAGTGGTGCCATGGCTCAAGTGATAGAGAGCTAGTCTTGAACACAAAAAGACTCAGGGACAGTGCCCCCCCCCAAAAAAAGGAACACCTTCATTTTTCAATGCATAATAGCAATATTAGTATAATAGTAAAAATTGATGACAATGTGAATAATAACAGCTCTTATCAGGCTAAGGAAGAGGTGTCTATCACTGAAAGTATTCACCTTACTATAAGAAATTCCAGGAAGCCAAAAAAAATGGAGTAGAGTTGACACATCCTTCTAAATGGGCCTGTGGAAGGTCTCGTCCATCCACAGCTTCACAGATGCCACAGGATAGTGGAGGAGAGGTAGAATGGTGGTTAAAGTTTCGGTCCCTGGTATAGAGAGCTTCATGTCTGGAATACAGCTTCGCCTCTCACTTCTTGTCTTATCCTCCCGAGTTTCCTTTATTTCACAGGTTGGTTTGTGAAGATTCAATGAAATCCCTCATGCAAAAGACTTAGGCCAGGGCTGGGAATGTGGCTCAGTGGTAGAGTTTTGCCTAGCATGCATGAAGCCCTGGGTTTGATTCATGAGTACCACATAAACAGAAAAAGCCAGAAGTGGCACTGTGGCTCAAGTGGTAGAATGCTAGCCTTGAGCAAAAGAAGCTCAGGGATAGTGCCCAGGCCCTGAGTTCAAGCCCAAGGACTGACAAAAAGAAGAAGAAAAAAAAAGACTTAGGCCAGTCCCTGGCCTATATTAAACACTCAAATAGTGTCATTGGATCGTTACCCACACATTCACTTAAATCTTCTCTTTCTCCCCATTTAATATTTGTGAGTTGCTCTGCAGAAAGCCTCCTTCAGCTCTTGAGAGAGCTGTCCTGGGAACAGAATTCTGCCCATTCCTTTCCAGAACTATTTACTATTGATGTTGGCTACATGTGCAACAATTTGACACTACCCGCCCTCTCTACACAGTCTCCCCCTGCGCCTCCCTTGACAAGCCAAAGTAGTCCAAGCTGGAAAATGAGGTAAAACGTAAAAATCCGTGAAGTCAGCTGTTTTCAATTATAAATATAATACAATAATCATACCCACAGTTTCTTTTGTAGGGAGCAATGAACTGAAGGAGAAAATTGCATGTGAAAATATTACAACATGCAGCAATAAGAATGAATTGCTCTATTCCACTTTTAAAGAAGAAAAAAGAAGGGGAAACATATACTGCAGCCATGGGAATTGTGGCACAGCGACCCAGCATTAGCTGGAATGGAATTCTGAGATGCCAGTGTACAGCTTGTTTGGAAAACTGAGCACCATTCTATAAATCAACACCAGCTGGAAGATTCAATTGAAAACAGATCAGGCCACAAGAAGGGAAAAAATCTTAAGCTGACTTAAAAACACTGGCTCTGTCAGCCTGGCCCTGAACTAGCAGAAGACACAAGGTGGACCCTTCTGTGTTAGTCTTGACTTTTCCATCTGGGTTAACTTTCCAGGGCCTGTGGTCCTGGTCTATCCACCTTGACATTTACTTTAACCCTCACCATACATGGCATCATTTGCATATTGGGGCTCAGGTTTGCTATCAGACAACATGGCCATGGATATCTTATTTCACTTTGAATATATATAATATTGTGTATAATATATGTACATATGTGTATTTGTATATATGTGTATATATATATATATATATATGTATGTATGTATAATATATACATATTTGTAAGCCTGGCACCAGTGGCTCATGTCTGTAATCCTAGCTACTCAGGAGGCTGAAATATAAGGATCACAGTTTAAAGCCAGCCAGGGCAGAAAAGTCCCCTTAAGACTCATCTCCAAGACTCTAAGACTCAACAACCAGAAGTGGCTCTGTGGCTCAAGTGGTAGAGCACTATCCTTGAGCACAAAGAGGCTCAGGGATAGCATCCAGGCCCTGAGTTCAAGCCCCACAATTGATAATAATAATAATAGTAACAGTAGTAATAGTAGTAGTAATAATAATTTTGCTTCTAGGGTTCTTCATCTCTAAACGTAGAGCTGCCAGGGAAAACAGTTCCTGCTTCCTCTCACCTGCCTGAAACCAGTAATCACCTAACTATCAATCACCTGACTATGAGTCAGCAAAAGCTCCCAGACTCTGAGGTCACTTCCTTATCCAGTGAGGTCATTTCCTGAACTGCCTTGGTCACGCCTCCCTTGGGCAGTGAAATGTTCCCCAGGCTCTGAGATCAGTTCTGCATCCACTGTGGTCCCACCTCCCGCCTTTCCCTATATAATCCAGCTCAACAAGTCCCCTCCTATTTTCTTCTCGTTTTCCTTTCCTTCTTTTTTCACACACCTTCATCTCCAGTTGGCCGGCAGTTTGTTCTCTCCCCAATAAACTCTTTTCTGCCTGAACCATGTGGCAGTTTCCTTTCAGTGAACCTTACAATTGTACGGATTAAATGACTTTAGGCACATAAAAATAGCTCTTGGCATCTAAGACATACTTAACAAATGTTACCTATCCCAAATCCTTGCTCTTACTGGGCTCATTATTTCAATCCTTTATTTTGTTTTAATTATTTAAGAATAGAAAAATGCAGTGTTGGAATGCTGGCTTTTACAGACCCTTGAGTCTGAGCACTGGCTACCCACCCATCGATAAGAAGCAGTAGCTTCTACTTAATGACCTTCCAAATGCCTCTGCAAATCTAGTGTTTGCACTAAGAAGGCAAAAAGAGGACCAAGGTCAATGTTCTTAGGGAATGAATTTTCCTGTCTGTGTTCTCAAGAATGCTGACCTCACCTGCTTTCAGAGAATTCTCCTCACTCATCCTCCAAACTTGTGGATGTTTTTACACATTGTTCTGTTCCAAAGCACTGGATGTGGGTTTTTTTCCTACCCTAATGCAAACAGTTAAAAAAAATTCACAGCCAAACTGCAATTAGAAACAACCAGTAGAAAGGCAAGGATGTTCTCACAGCAAATTGCTTCATTTTCACTTCTTATTTTTTGATGAAAAACAACCAGCACTCCTGGGGGTTATAGAAGCATCAACAAAACGTGTTATAAACACCTTCTTCAAAGAAGCACATGAGAGACTGACTGCCTGTAAAATTTCTCCCTCTGATAATCCTCTCCCCGCCAGTTCTGAATAATCGTGGTGCTACCCTGACATTGAAATTATTTTCCATCTTCCCAGGAGTCCAAATGGTAGACTAGCATCAAAATGTGCCTAGAAGCTTTCTCATGGAGTCTGTCAATTACTTTGAGGTTTAGTGTAAATGCAACAAGTATTTGGATAAAAATACAGAAGGCCTTGAAGTGGCAAGAAAGGCACAGAATGACCAACACATGAACCAACCGTCTCTTCAAAAAAAAAAGAAAAGTACATTCAATGTAAAAGAGTACTCTCGGTAAGAAATGTACGCATTATCCTGCCCATGCAATTGTAACCCCTCTGTACAGTATGTTCACAAATAAAAAAAATAAATAAAATAAATAAATAAATAAAAAAAAAAGAGTACTCTCTGCCTGTACTTTTTTTTTTGAGGGGGCGGGGTCAGTCATGGGCTTGAACTCTAGACCTGGGCAGTGTCACTCAGCTCTTCAGCTCAAGGCAAGCACTCTACCATGTGCCATAGCACCACTTCTGGTTTTCTGAGTGTTTTATTCAAGATAAGAGTCTCATGGACTTTCCTGCCTGGGCTGGCTTTGAACCATGATCCTCAGATCTCAGCCTCCTGAGTAGCTAGAATTACAGGCGTGAGCCACCAGCGCCTGGCATGTACAATTAATTTTTAAAAGTGTTCAACATGCAAAATTTGCTTTCGTGTTGTTGTTGTTTTCTGTTAGTATCCTGGTTTCTTTATATCTTTTTCTCTAGTCATGAACTCTTTTTGTTTGACCACTATCTCTTAATCATATTTATCTTCACTCTATGTATTGACCGAAAGACCTGCTTTTTACTCCTGTATCAGTCTTTACCAAGCTTCAAACAGATCTGGGTGCTATGAATTTGGAAGTGCAGGGCGGGGGGGAGGGGGCATTGCTTGTACATGGCATACGCAGTCTGAATGTGGAGTGTCCAAGAAGAAATGAGTATAGCACTAGCTGCTTTATAGAAAGTTCTATACACCCCATCCCTGAGTCAAGAGTTGTCTCCAGTCTACAGCTTGGGACCTACCAGGAAAGGAGAATAAGTAGGTCAATTCAGACTTCCCAACTGACAAATCTATTTCAATCCACTAAATTCCTGAGACTCTCTAAGAGACTTCTTCAACTATCAGTGTGGCTTCAAAGTAACTGGGCACTTAGGGGGAAAATGAGAGGATTTCCCTAGGTGCCTCCCAACTCTGGAAAGAACTCTTCTTGAAGTTAAGAGTCCAAGACAAAGATGCAATAGGATGAGATGAGAATAGGAATGAGAGAAGTAGGAAAGACTGTGCTATTGTCTCCAGATACATAGATACACAGTATCGTCTCCAGATACACAGATACACCAGAATGGCAGCAAGGAGGTATAAGCAGTACCCACAGCCCACTCAGAGCCTCAAGACCAGGCTATGATCTTCCTTGTGAAGCATAGGATTCTCAAATCACTGAATCCTGCCTATACTTTCTCCAGCCCACACTGACCAATAGGCAGCAGCCCCACCTCCTGTGATGTATATGGGCCTCACTGGTAATGCTTTCCTGACATCTTTTGTCTCTCATAGGAATTCAGGTGCCAGTGAGAATCCACAAAGAGCCAGAAGCCACATGCAGAATCTCCAGATGAAGAGGCTATTGCAGTGATTCAGATGAAAAATGATGCTGTACACAAGGATGGCAGCAGGAGGAGAGTGCGGTCCAATACTGTGATTTTGGAGACTGAACATCAGAACTTAAAAGTGGATTGGAAATAAAGAAAAGGAAGGCATCCAATGTAGATGTTTCATACTTGTAATCCTAACAACGCAGGAGGCTGAGATCCAAGGATCAGGGTTCAAAGCCAGCCCAGGCAGAAAAGTCCATGAGACTTTAATCTCCAATTAATCACCAAAAAGTTGGAAGGAAAGTTGTGGCTCAAGAAGTAGAGCACTACCAGTAGAGCAAAAAAGCTGAAGGACAATGCCCAGGCCCAGATAGATAGATAGATAGATACATACATACATACACACACAAGACAGACACATATATCCACATATATCATGAACATGCGGAAGGACCATTACAGTATATTAACTTAGAGGGAGGCACTCTACCTTCAAGTGATGGTATCAAGTTGGTAGTTGGATGTGTGGGTTTGGATCTCAGAGGAGAGGGATCTTTCTCCACATCTCTTTTCCAATTTGCTGCTTAACATAGATGGGGAGTTGGAAAGAAGGATCAGGGGTTGAGGATCATGTTCATCGAAAAGAGGAACCATAACAAAACATCAGTATGTCCACAGTGAAGCATCTGGAGCTGGTAATGATATGCTATTTCATTTTTTATTCATCATTTTAATAAATATTTACTAAATGACTGAATTGTGCTAATGGCCAGGAGGAAAGTACTACATACAAAACACAGCCCCTGCCTTGCCAGAACTTAAATCGGTGGGATAGAACAGATTGAAAAAAGAAAAAAAAATCTTTTATAAAGAATTAAAAAAAATAGCACATTTGTGAACTCAGAACAAAATCAAATACTAGTTCTGCCATTCATTAGCAGGTTCTCTACCATTTGCATGATGCCTCCAGCTCTTGACATCTTTCTGTGCTCTATTCATCTCTAAATTAGAGGTAAGACTTCTTGCTTCACAGCTGTGACAATTCAATGGAATAATTGTGTATAGTCCTTAGCACAGCAAGCACTTGAGAGATGTTAGTTGGTGCTGCGGGTGTGATAGAAATCACGGGGGAGTCTACTGTGAGGGCCCCCAATGGGAAAGAGCTGGGCAAGTGTAGGGAGACAGCTATGGTAGAAAGGAGAGACCGCATATGAAGTTGAGTGGAAAGCCTTTGATGATGTCTTTGTGACCTTCCTGTCCCCACCTCTCACCTCCATCTGTGCTTGCCTGCTGTCTGCCCCCATTCCCATACCCGGTACGTGCAGAGATAGTGTTTTCTTCCAGACAATTCCTTTCCAATCTGTGAGAATTCTGCACTTTCAGTGATGATCTAAGATGAAGGATGTGAAAACAGAAGCTGAAAGTATCTGCTTTGTTAAATGGACTTCTGGCTCTTGATAACTACCTCTCCACATTGACTGTTCAGGAGGTGGGTGTGCCATGCAGAATTTCTAGGGGAGTGTGGGCAGGAAGAATTCAAGAGAATCAAAGGTTTAAGTATAGCTCAAGTGGCAGAACCAAGCTCAACGAACCTAGGTTCACCAATAACAGTACAAAGAGGAGGAGAATGGGGGGAAGGAGAAAGAGGGGGGAAAGGAGAAAGAGAAAGAAGTAGGAAGAGGAAGAGAAGGAGAAAGAGGAAGAGGAGGAGAAGGAGGAGGAAAAGGAGGAAGAGAAGATTATTTCATCAAATGATGAAATTTGATTTCATTGAATGATTTCATGTATCGAATTATTTCATGTTTCTTATATAGCTTGTGGGCCAGAGGTTTCCTATCCAGACTGAAGGCTCAGGTTGACTTAAGTGAGTCAGGCTGCAATGATTCATCATCAATCTGAGTCTAGCATTTCATGGCCCCATTTCTTTCCAACCCTCAGAAGAGAAAGTTTGCACTGTATAAACACAAGAAGTATCTTATGTGATCAGGAAAAACCCAATTCCAACATACAAAGAAAAAGGCATACAAGACTCTAGCTGTCTTAGGCATGTAGTAAGAAAAACTTTAAGGGCAATTGGAAAAAACAGCATGAGTTTTATGATTTGAGGTTTTAAACCCTGGGGCCATTAACAGAAGGCTTCTTTCTGTGATTCCAATCTTACATTATTGCCTATGGGATACTGCGTGGCAAGACTTTGTAAATGAGAAAGACAATTTTTGTGAGAATCACCAGTACTTACTGGAAAATTTCAGCTCACTTGGGAGAAAAATATATCTTAAGCTCAGGATGACAGAAGAGGCATTTTTGAGAGATGAAGCCCTGAATCTTCATTCACAGAACCAGGACTTCACTGTGTTTTGAATGTAATAACATTCCTGGGTCTACACACACCAAGAAAATAAATTAGGGGAGCAATTTGATGACAGAGGTCTCTTGCATATGGAGTTCAGGAATGTTCCAGGAACCATTGGAAAGCTTTTGCTGGACTGAGAAATAAAATGACTCAATGCTAGAGGAAGGATGGAGAGGGATGTGAGTTTCCCATCATGCACTGTTAAAGACTACCCTGTAATTTGCGCTCTCCCTAGGTTACTATCACCTGTGTTCAGATGGGATTAAAGGTTGGGGCACATGACAATGGTAACAATATGATATTCAGTGACACAGAAGAAGGCCTTTGGATAAAATGACACTCATTTATCCCATTCACTTTGAGAAAATTTCAGAGACTGTGAGGGGGTGTGAGATTTGTCTTCCTATTTATTTTCTAGTTGGAGTCCTGGGTAATTGGTGCCTCCCTCTGTGATCAAAATCCCAGTATTTGACCTTTTGTCTGCCTTGTCATCCATAGCACTGACAAAACTCTTCTTAAGTTCTCAAGACAGTCCTTGACTATGCAGCAAATTGCAATGCATTTCCTTTTTTAAAACTTATTATGCTGTTCTTCTAAACAACTATCACGTTCCTCTTTGCCATCCGTGTGTGTGTGTATGTGTGTGTGTGTGTGTGTGTGTGTGTCTTGAATTCAGATCCTGAGTGCATATGGAGCTCTACCCTTTGAGCCATAGCTCCACTTCCAGCTTTTTAGTGGTTAATTAGAAATAAGAATATCTCAGACTTTCCTGCTCAGGGTTGGCTTTGAACCTTGATCCTCACATCTCAGCCTCCTGAATAGTTGGATTAAAGGTATGAGCCACCAGCCATCCTCATTCTTATAGCACTTGACTTTCCTTCTCAATTCACAAAAGAAAAAAAAAATCAATGGAGACCTTGAACATGCTCCCATTTGGCCAGTCCCCTATCTTGTTTTACTCTCCTTTGTAAACAGGCACCACTACCTGACTTGTATTCATTTGGTTGCACATTCCCCTTTGCCCTTATGAGTTTATAAGCACCATGTGAGTCAGGACTTGATCTGTTTTGCTTATAACTATATTTTTGTACCTAAAGCAATGCTTAGAATATACCAGGCGTTCAGTGTGATTGTTTGTTGAGCGCATGCATGAAGATACTTGTATAAAATATCAACAGACACAGAGAGCATCATTATGCTCTTGAAGATGGTTGCTCTGGTGCATTTTCAATGGAAGGCAGGTCACTATGTAAAATGTAGAGAAAGAAAAGTTTGTAAGATGCCCCAGAGTTCTGCACCCCCCTCAACTTCCTCTTGTCTTGAGCCTAGGTGAAAATATAAAGAAGACCAGGATCTCTGCAGTTCTTTGTGAAGAAAATTGAGATTCTTCTTTCTGCTTGAGACTCTAAAGCACCCCCGGCTAGCAGCTTAGAAAGCACCTGTTACCCTCAGAGTGACAAATGGTATGATGTGTTTATACAGGTCAGTAAACAATTCTGTAATAATGCTTTAAATGACCACAATTTAAGATATTCCACAAAAGGACGGACTCTATTAAGAGGCTCAGTCATTCTGAGTCTCTCCAGAGGGAGTTCAGATTCCATCAGGCAGTTTGAGGTCAAAGGTCCTGGTGTTCCCCGGGCCCTCGTCTTCACTGAAAGGACCACACTTCTGCCTTTTTCTGCCAGGATGTAGGTTCATTATGTGAAGAGGACTGTAAACCAACCAAACTAGTCCTAAAACCAAATCAACAAAATACAGAAAGGAGAGTGGAATAGCAAGAGAAGAAGCCGCTGACTTTCAAGTTTTGTGGGTTAACACTGAACCCAAAGTACACTGAGACCTTAAGGCCTTTGTTCGAGAAAAGAAGTTCACCAGAAAAAAACTGGAACCAACCCAATGGATCCTAAGTAAGCTCAGTGAGAAAAAGGATGCATTGAAGGCATATTCAAGGTCTCAGGTTGTAGTAATGACTAGTAAACATGCTTGCCATGTGTGTCAGATTACAAAGCAAAATCAAAGTGTGGTTGGTTGAGATGAGAGGCATACTTTACTCTTGCAGGAATGTCAAATGTGCAGTGTTTTTAGCATAGAAGGAGGTTTTTCTCTCCTGGTAAGATACAACAAGTAGATATTTCAATGCAAATGTAATTAATTAATGATCTATTAATAATCCACTTTCAACATTTGCTAAAGCCTTTTCTCCTATTTTTTGAAGACTCTTCAATGATAGAAGCTCTACATTATCTGCATATGGTTGCTGACAACAGACTATTCATGTACACAGTGGCATGCTACCCATTTCCCCTTCAGAACCAAGGCACTCATTTCACTCTAGATTGTCCAAAGTATTTTAGTGACTACAGACACAAAGCTTAGTTCTCCTCCAAGAGCTACTGTTGCACCATGTAAGATTACATCTCTTCCCTGTGGGCCTGCATCTAACAATTGGTAAATCTTGGGGGACTCAATGACAAACAAGTGCACAGGACACTCATATTCCTCAGACTCCTAACATTCATCTACTCAGTTTCTTTCTCTGCCCTATACACTTCCCTTCCTCCCAGGTCCTTGCCCAGGGACCCCTACCTAAGAGATGAAGTCATCGTGATTCTCTGGACACTAGCTAACTTCTAGAATACAAGATGAAGAAGACAAGGTCTTAAGTAACTTGTAACGCCAAAGCATCATCAAGACACATGTTACAGAGGAACAGAAAGAGAGAGGAGGAACAGGGCCTGATTTAGGAGCTTTCCCTGGGGGCAGTGCTGCTTGGCTTCATTCCAGAGAAATGAGTTCAACTGATGGAAAGGTGAGGGAGCAGATCAAATACACTGGGCAAACACATTCGCGTTTGTCAAGTCAGGAAGCTATGAAAGAGTGTGGTTTGTTTCGAGTTACAGTAAATCTGACAGTGAGGCTGAAACCGAGTGAGGGAAGGGGGAGATAGAAGTGTTTGTATTGCAACCGGCAATCAAGGTGGCAGTAGGCTACTAAGGAATGCCATAAAACCTACAAGCTTGGGTTCTAACATCAGGCTGCCTGGGAAGGAATACTGATTCCAAACCTTCACTGAAGAGCTCTCTAAGCTTGTTTCCTCATTTAAAAATGAGTATGAAGGGGCTGGGAAGGTGGCTCAGTGGTAGAGTGTTTGCCTCACATGCATGAGGCCCTGGGTCAATTCCTCAGCACCATATAAACAGAAAAAGGTGAAAGTGACGCTGTAGCTCAAGTGGTAGAGCACTAGCCTTGAGCTGAAGAGCTGAGACAGCATCCAGGCCCAGAGTTCAAGCCCCACGACCAACAGAAAGAAAAAGAAAATGATACTATACCCTACTTCATAAATACTGATGTGGAAATTGAGATTAAAATGTATGTAAAGTGCTGAAGACAGAGCTAGGCTGAGTGGGCATTTAAAAGGCTGTTTGCTAATGTAGACATTCCCTTACAAGGGGGACGGGATTGCTACAAACATAGGACACAATCATAATACTGCCTTTACCCCAAAGGTTCATGGGCTAACAGTTTGGTTGCCAGCCTGTGGCACTATGAGGAGGGGTTACACCTTTCAGAAGCCGGGCTTAGTAAAAGGACTTCATGCCATTGTGGAAATGCCCTTGATGGGGATATTGCATGCTTGGCTCCTTTCTCTCTGGCTTTTCGCTTCCCAGACACCATAAGGTGAATAGATCTCATCCCCCCATGCACTCCTGCCATGATGCACTGTTATCAGAGACTCAAAGTGACACCGTCAATGGACCGGAACCTTTGAAGCCATAAGCCAAAATAAATTCTTCCTCCCTCTGAGTTAATCAACTGAGATATTTTGTCACAGAGACAGAAGGCTGACACAATAACCATACTTGGACTTTGAGAAAGTTACTCTGACGAGGTATTTCTTCTTTCAGGAAGGAAGTCAAAATTGGAGAAATGCAGTACTGTGCACGTGAGACTTGAAGCTTGCCTAGAATTTGAAGCGGGGCAGTGCAGGCAGAATGAGAAGGGACTGTGTAAGGGAGGCAGCCAAAGCAGCAGCAACCAGAAAGGCAGGACAGGAAGCAGGACACATGGCTAGGGAGGCCAAGGAGGCCTGCAAGCAGAATTAGAGTCCAATTCCAAATACTTCAGAATTAAAATAAGCAGAGGAGATGGGGAAAAACAAGTCGTTTAAGGATACAGGTGGACCTGTTGCAACAATGAGAAGTACAAGTTGTCATGTCGAAAACGAGCTTTACAATGTTTGCGTGGGGGGGGGGGAAGCAGGGACGATTGGGTGGGGGGGTGGGGGGGAGGCTGGGAAGGGATGTGAAGGGCAAACAAAGGAGGAGGCTGCAATGCTTGGTAAGAAATGTACGCATTAACCTGCCCATGTAATTGTAACCCCTCTGTACAGTGTGTTCACAAAAAAAGAAAAAAAAGAATTAAAATAAGCCTCAGAGAGCTAAATAAATGGTATTTCCAATGTTGACACAAAAACATGCTATGAAAGCAATCCTAAAAATGGATGTGCTATCCATGTTCATTGTCATACTGTTCACAATAGCCAAGTTGTAGAAACAGCCCAGATGCCAAAAATGTGATATTTTACTCATCCATTTGAAATAATAAGATTAAGTCATTTGCAGGGAAATGGATGGACCTAGAGTAGATCATGTGTAAGTAAAGTAAGCCAAGCTCTGAGAGACAAATGGCTCATGTTTTCTCTCTCATATGTGGAAGCTAGGTCTAAAATACACTTGGACATGGGCTGGGAAGATGGCTCAGTGATAGAGTGATTGCTTTGCATGCATGAGGCCCTGGGTTCGATTCCTTAGCACCACATAAGCAGAAAAAGCTGGAAGTGGTGCTGTGGCTCAAGTGGTAGGGCATTAGCCTTGAGCTGAAGAGCTCAGGGACAGCACCCAAGCCCAGAGTTCAGGCTTCACAACCAACAATAAATAAATAAATTACACTTGAACATGATACGGGACTCCAGGTGTTCACACATGAACATACTAAAGGAAGGTACTCTTAGGGGAGGAACTCAAAAGCATAACTCCTCTAACACTTAAAATACCATTTATCAAAACGAATCCCAGGAAATGGAAACACGGTTTTTTTATTGGTGGTGGTAGTGGTAGTGGTGTTTGCTGTTTCTTTTGGGTTTTTTCTTTTTGTGTGTTTGTTCTTTTTTCTGTCTTTTGAGGGGAGCAAGGGAAGATGTAGAAATGGGGAGAGGAAGGGTGAAAAACTGCAGGCATGGTACTCAGCAGACGATGAAGAATATGAACTATGCAACTTGTGAGCAGGGACAGGAGGGGGAAACTGGGGGAAAGTAAAGGGAGGGATGATATTATCCAAAATGAAATGTATTCACAACCAGACTTATTCAGTTCCTAATGGTAGCCGCTCTGTACAACACCATAATAATAAAATTACACTTTAAAAAATGGATGTGCTTGGTGACTTTGTTCAAACACTACATCCCCAAGATTCTATTTTTATCAAACACTATTTCCCAAAACATGGCCTAAAACCTAAAATGCATTCTCCTCAAAAAATTACAATGGAAATTCTCATACCACGCCAACACTAATAGAGATAATAATGATTTCACAAAATATATATTTAACTCAGCCTCTGGATCATGGGCAAGTATTCAATGTTCCAATCTATTTCTAGAAAATGAAATGAAAGTTTAAAACCAAGTTAAAGATAATGATAGGACCAAGTCTCGGAATTTAAAGAAAATTTGTGATAAACACTTATCACAATTAAAACTATATTGAGATGCCACTATCCATCCACCAGAATGGGTAACACTTAACAGACAGGCTGGTTGCCAGTGGCTCATGTCTGTAATCCTAGCTACTCAGAAGGCTGAGATCTGCAGGGTCATGGTTCAAAGCCAGCAGTGACAGCAAAGTCCATGAGACTTTTATCACTAACTACAAAAAAAGACCCAAAATGGAGCTGTGGCTTAAGTGGTAGAATGCTAGCCTTGAGCAAAAAAGCTTAGGGACAGTGACCAGGCCCTGAGCCTCAAGCCCCAGGACCAGCACTGGAAAAAAAAAAAAAAAAGATGGCACCAAATGTTGACAAGTATATAGAACAACCAGAACTCTCACTTGTATATTGATAGCACAAACTGATAAAGCACTTTGAAAAGAAAGTACTAACCATTTCTTATAAAATGAAAATGAAGCTTATATTTACTTTATAAGTTAGCAATTCTAATTTTAGGTATTTCACACAAGAAAAATGAAAACATATGTCTACTACATGACTTGAACAAGAATATCCACGGCAACTTTTTTTAATAATAGCCAACAAGTAGAAGAAGCACAACTCCAAAATTGCAAGAATAAAAATACTGTGAAACGTCCAAACAATGGAGTATTATTAGGCAGTGGACCAAAGCTAACTATCAATAGATACGACAATATGGATAACCCCAGAGACATTACTAAATAAAACGGGCCTTACCCAAACACAATATAATACATGGTATTATTTTCATGAGATTTTAGAGCTGGCAAACGATGCATGATAGAAAATATTCTCAATAGTTGTTGCTTTGGATGGAGTAGAGGTGGCTATTGATGGCTATTGACTAGACAAGGAAATGAAGAACTTTCTAGGTGATGTCTGATGTTTTAGGGTTTATTTTACACAGATGTATGCATTTGTCAACTCAGGGAACATAAACTGAAGAAGCACATCTCATCATATGTAAGATATTAGGGGATTGGGAAGATTTTTCCAATTTTCATATTTAATTTTTGTCTTTTCTTAGCATATATAAATTGTACAACAGAGTTACATTGTAGTTTTCCATACACATACAAAATGTAATTTGATCATATTCACCCCTTCTATTATTTCCTTATCCCCACTCTCACCTCCCCTCCTCTTATTTCTTTTACAATTTTAACGGGTTTCATTATGCTATTTTCATACATATATATAATGTATTTCAGTCACATCTACCCCCTCATCTTCCTCTCCTTCTGTTCTCCAACTGGTTCCTTCCCACAAACTGTCCCCACTTCTCTGCCCCCCTCCCACACACACTTTGCCATTCATCTTCAAATGAACGTTTTACACCAAAAAGCAAAACCACAAACAAGTATCCAAGTGTGCCTAGTGAACTCATGAGGGCAAATATGCCAAGATCTGCAACCTACTTTGAAATGTGTCAAAAAAGAACATAGATAGGCTATAAACCAAATGCAAGAATGGTAGAGTTACAGGTGGAGTTACAGGTGCTCACTGTTCAAAAAAAAAATAAAAAATCTTTCCACTTTAACATACGCTTTGAAATGTTTATGATAAAACATTGGAGAAGTTATTTGGGAAGACAGCAATTCAGGTCCAAGGGAAGAAGAGTTCAACCTTGCAGATGCCACAAGCTGCTTTCTTGTGTTGGTTGGAGAGTGAAGCCCCTGACAGGCATGCAGGGTAGGGGTGGCGGGGGTGTGACGTAGGGCTGGGGCAGAGACAGGGCTGGGAACAGGTCAGTACTGTAGGTTTCCCTTTCTTGCTCAATCAGATATATTTGTTAGACCAAATGAAATCCAGTTCTTAACGTCCCTGTTAGCCTGGGGACTTAGACCTAGCAGACAGTCTATGTGCAACTTAAATAAATAAATGAGCCCGTAGGTCAGAAGGCGTTTCCGGTGGTGAGCAGTAAGTGACCTCCACATGCAGAGCAGAGGGGGGCGGCTGGGGCGCCCCTCCTTCATTTGGTACAGACAGGCAATGCCACTGTGAAAATAAACAAACGGAAGGATCCGGATGGGGCTAGGGCTGCCGGGCTTGCTTGGCTGGTGCCTGGGCTGAGCCCCCTGCCCTCTGATCCCACACTGTTTGTGGAGCCTGAGTTTCTGTCTAGCAACAGGGTCTGTTTTTTTATCCTGTGGTGCAAGTGGACGCAGCTGTCCAAGGTTGATTTATAAGAGGAAGTCACCACCAGGAGACCCAGGAGGCTCTCCTGGCCCACTGGCTACACTTCCCCCTTCCAGTGGATGGCAGCCATGGGAACTCCCAGGGCCAGAGAATCAATAAACCAGGTTGTTCATGCCCTCCCGAGGAGATGCCCCTCACCCCCCCCCAGAAGTCCCAGGGCTAGTCATTTTCTATGCAACTGATTGGATTTAGATGCTGTCAGCCACTCACCTTGCCAGTCCCTCTCTGTCCTCAACTCCAAACAGGTTGTTTCTAGACTTCACTGAGAGGAAAGAACACTGGATCATAGGACGAAAATGGAAGGGCTTTCTTTCATTTTGTCCTCTGCCTACATTGTTTATTCTGTAACCCTGTTAGAGACTAGCAGAGTAAATCTAAGCCCAGTGAGGGCTGTCTGGGCAGAAACCCTGACAACAATAATGTGGCAGGCTTTAGAGAATACTCAGATAGTACCAAGGTCCTATTTCCTTAATCTGTTGGGAATGTCTGTCTTTTTAGAAGTCTATCAGATCATCAGCATCTTATAGAACCAGGATATAAACACACACACACACACACAGACACACACACACACAGACACACACACACACAGACACACTCACACACACACCAGCCTCACAATGTCCTGTGGAATCTGGTATGCCTCACAGGTCATCACTCCACAATTTCTACAAAGTCTCCTCACTTTCAATGAGATACGCCTAACTTCCCACCACACACCACTTCCAAACCTCAAAGAGGCTCAGCAGCCTCTTTGTCACCCTGCGTGAACCGCACAGCCCACCTAGAATACAAAGGATGCTGGCCATGATACATAAAAGAGATAGAAAACACATCATTCTTACCTCCACAGTTTAAGCAGTGCTCTGATCATTGATGAAAAAATAAAGTCCTGATCACATTCAAGGCCATCCCTAGGCAGAAAGCTAGCACAAACTGTGGGAGCATTGTTCTATATCCCTGTTTGCTTCCCAGTCCCTGGTCCCTTCATCTCAGTAATACCCACCTTCCCACCATCATCACTTAAACCAATAGACAAGTCCAAGGCTAGCCCAGCCTAGGTCATGACCCTCAAGGGGATAAGTGGCTCTCCTTAGCTTCCTTGAATACCAAAGAAGATTATACATGCTATACTCTTCAGCCTTTTTTATATAGTTTATAATGTTAATACAACACTTAATTCCTACCACCACCCTGCAGGACAGCTATTACAATAATTAGATCAACTGAGGCCAAAAAATGGAGTACTACATCCACAGCAAGTGATGCCAAGAGTCAAAGTTGGGTATCCCTCCTCTAAATGATTGCAGGAAGGAGGGTCTCTGCTAACCTGCCTGGGGTTCTCCTTCCTGTGCTTTTCTTCTTTCCAGCAGATTCCTTTCTTCTGTGGAGAATGTAGAAGGAGGTAACAGGATGGGCAGATGGATGGAGGCTATTCTGCCACAGGAGGAAGGAGGCAACCTCCTGGCTTCAAGGGGAATGGCACACGGAGGCAACGGTGAGTTAGCACATTGCTCTGGCCTGGAATGGGCCTCCCAGCCCTCCACAGACACTGAGGCTCAAGATGGCCTCACCCCCAGGTATTCTCACAGGCAGTCCAGGGAGAGGCTCACCACCAGGAGACCCAGGGGGCTCTCCTGGCCCACTGGCTACACTTCTTCCTTCCAGTGGATGGCAGCCATGGGACCTCCCAAGGCCAGAGAATCAATAAGCCGCTCTCTCAGGGCCACTCTCACAGGCAGTCATGCTCTTCACTTGGCCCAGTGATGTGTCTTCTTCTTAGGTCATTTCATTGCATTAAATCACAACATCAAAAACTGATTCTGTGGGCTGGGAATGTGGCTTCGTGGTAGAGTGCTTGCCTAGCATGCATGAGGCCCTGGGTTTGATACCTCTGTACCACATCAACAGAAAAAGGGTGCTGTGGCTCAAGTGGCAGAGTGCTAGCCTTGAGCAAAAGCAGCTCAGGGACAGTGCCCAGGCCCTGAGTTCAAGCCCCAGGACTGGCCAAAAAAAAAAAGAGAGAGAGAGAGAGACTGTTATTTTTTGCTTCTCTTGAAAAACAGGGTTTGACAAAGCAGGGCTCACATTCCTAGGTGGCTACATCAACTTGAAATGATCACAGTGACTTCTTCACTGGCCGCATACTCCAGTTTGCCGAAGTCACCACTATTCCCTAGTGTCTTCCATGCACTCAGCTATTTCATTCTTTTTCTGGTCCTAGGAGCTTCTGATTTGGCGGCCTCTACATATATACCAACACACATATACTTATTCAACAAGCATTTTGTTCCCTTCCAGCAAGGCACAAACTGTTCTAAGAGATGCAAAGAATGTCTCTTTGTGGCTCCTGCTTCCCAGAGTGTGGGCCAGGAAGAAGGTGAATGAGTACATGTGCCAGCTAGAAGGCCAACGCCGCCACAGGGCAGGACTGGGCCTGCTCTGTTCACAGTTGTCCCCAGCACCTGAAGAATACCTGACACATAGCTGCCTAAGAAAGAAGAACACAGTGAGAGATTTCAAGAAGGAAGGGAGGGAGAGAGGGAGGGAAGAAGGGAGGAAGGAAGGAAGGAAGGAAGGAAGGTAAGAAGGAAGGAAGGAAGGAAGGAAGGAAGGAAGGAAGGAAGGAAGGAAGGAAGGAAGGAAGGGGGAAGGAAGGGGGGAAGAGAAAGGAGGGAGGGAAGGAGTGGGGAGGACAGGAGAGGGAAGGGGAAGAGGGGGTTGTTTCAGTCCTTTTAGGGTATCATGTAACGATGACAGGAGTTTGGCCTGCAGAGAAGTCAAAAGTTAAGTTCACAGAAAAGAAATGTCCACCCACCACTCTGGGAATACAGAAGAAGAATCGGTTTTATGTGACGTGGCTAAGGAGGAAGGCTTTCCAGAGGCAGAAGAGTTGTCTGGGTTTTAAAAAATGTCCTTCCCCCTCCTTTAGCCAAACAGTGACCTTTTGAGATTAACCCAAAAGGAAGCTCCAGGTCTAAACCCCACGTACCCACTGACATGCTTTCTTCATCAGAACAGACCCTGGTCAGAATCAGAGCTCAGCGCGGGCTCCCAGGCTGCAGTTCCAGGGAAGGAGATTATGGACGGCAGGGGGAGGGGAGGGCAGACTAGTATTGTGGCAGCCCTGTGCAAGAAGTCCACCTGTGTGTCACTGCACACACACAAGAAGAGATGCCTTCATTTCAAAGCAGAGCTGCGCAGAAGCTGCCAATTTGAAGTACACTGATCCCAGACTTGTGATCTGCCCAGCGGGCAATTATCCTGTCTCACCCAGAGCCATTCATTCAATGACTGACATGGTCCTCTAGCCGCCCCCTCAGCCCCAGCCTGGCTGGCTGCAGCTTTCTCTCCCAGGACCACTCTCTCTCCACAAGGTAGGAACCTATCAGTCTGTTGAATCTTTAAGATCCTGATTCAACTCCAACAACACGCTGGGCTTTCCTGAGGCCTCCTGGTAAGAAGACACTACTTATCTCTATTAACCTCTGACCCAGCTAGGATGAAACCGCTCCCATCTGCAGGCCTGCCATGCCCTCTTCCCTGAACTGAAGCAAAATGATGTGTGGGGGTGGGGCGCAGGGACTGCTGCCTTCTTGGGGAACGGCTACCTCCTCCCTCTGGCTAGTCCTGAAGCCCGTTAATAGAGGACACTTGGAGAACCCCCACAGGGGTCCTGTGGGTTAAGAACTACAGCTGGAGGAGGCAGTGCCCCCTGGGAAGATGGAAGGCCATAAACCCTCAAAGACTGTCCATTTGATTTATGTGATGAGAATGAGAATGTTAATCTCCAGAGGCAAAGCCATTCACCCCCAAATTCCAGCCTCCTGGGTGCCCACACCTGCCTTAATGAGAATAACAACCCTTTTCTCAGGAACCAGGCAGTTTCACTTGTCAACCCTCACCACGTGCCAGGGAGCTGCACGCTTCCATGATGTTCATTTTACAGAAGAGAAAACAAGCCCCGCGTCACACCAACCGTGACTACACTGTTTACTAGCACCAACAGCCCAGGTGAGCGCGTAATGCACCTGTGTCTGCCTCCAAAGCATGAATGTGTGCTGTGAGCTCCGGTTCCACTTCCTCCCACAATCACTCACACTAGGAGGCACCTACTTGCAACAACAACAAAAAAAAATAATCCAGTCTCGCCAGAGATGACAATGCTACAACTCTTGAACTTTTTTACTCAAATTCTGATTTCCAGGGTAGCCAGAGAAGTAAGTCTGTGTTATCTGTGCCCTAAGAAATCTAAGTGTCTCGGGTTCATGTTAAATACATACTATGTGCCCAGCCATAACTGGTCAATGTACCACCAAGCAAAAATATAGCTAGAAGAATCATTCAATAGTAAATAGAGGAGAGGGCATTTGTATCAAGTCCTCAAATGTACATAAACAATCATTCTTTTGAACATGTTAAACAATGACCATTCATATGAATTTGACTTCATTTAAATAAAGAGAACCCAACTGGGTTTTTTTGTGTTTTTTTGGGGGGGGGTTGAAGCTCTTTTCTGATCAGTGAAGTTAGACAATGGCCTCAGAATGAAAGCAAGCAGCTGACTCCAGGTGGCTGATCAGAAATATGAGATCATAAAAGAGGTCTTTGTAAAAGAAAGCGATTTAGATAAACATTGAGAGGGGTCCATGAAGAGTCCCTCAGGAAGAGCGTATCTTATTTGTTTTATAGTCCTGATGCCTGATGTGTAATATATGCTGAACGAATTAGCAAATGAGTGAATGGGTGATGCAAGCTTTTCCACGCACAGGCAGCCCTTGGGATATGCACATCTCTTGGGCAAGAATTGTACCCATGGTGTGGCATATAAAAATGCATTCATGAAGGGGCACGGAAACCTCTGTGTGAACTTCCTTCCTTCCTTGCTAGTGATAAATATTGATTTCACATACATAGCTCAAAGAGCTGTGTTATTGGAACTCAGGGAGATGAGCCGATACACTCAACATCACGGATTAAGGGAGAAAGGAGGCCACAATCTAACCAACAGACATCTGGCTGCTTAGGGCCTTCGAGAGCATTCCTCCATAGCACAATGAATTTCCTCCTGAAAAGGCTACTGGTTAATACCTCGAACTCCGAGGCAGGAATATAAATAATAAAATCACTTATTAAAAAGTAGAAATAGTCAGGCACTGGTGGCTCATTCCTGTAACACTAACTACTTAGGAGGCTGAGATATGAGGATTGTGATTCAAAGCCAGCCTGGGCAGGAGAGTCCATGAGACTCTTATCTATAATTAACTACCAAAAAGCTGGGAATGGAGCTGTGGCTCAAATGAGAGAACACTAGCCTTGAGCAAAACTGCTCAAGACTCCAAGCCCTGAGTTCAAACCCAGGACCAACACCAAAAAAAGTAGAAATGTAGACATCTAACCACTCCAAATGAAAATGAGGACACTGTCTAAACTTTCAAGCAGCAGAGGGGACTCGGCCTATTCTGTGGGCTGCCTTTTAAGTACACAGTATAGAGAGAAGTACAGAGGAAGGGCCACTGGATGCCTCAGACTCCTTCTCTAAACAAAAATGAACTGACTCATCGTTCTGCACATTAGCAATGCCACCAGAGGCTACAGTGCATACATAAAGGTGAAAATAAACTCACAATGGGCTTTACTGATGTTTGTAACCATTGGGGGGGGCGGGGATTGGTTTGGAATTTCCTGTTGCTTTTTCAAGAAGGGAGGAGTCTTTGAAGGATAATAATGGAGAAAATGTTGAGAGTCCATTGTTTTTAAAGATGTTTGCAATTTTCTTTACATTTAGAGTAACCTCACTATCTTTAAACTCCTTGTTCTAGCTAACCTAAATTGGCTATGAAATCAAGCAAGTTTGAACTGTTAGCCCTATATAGAAACCCATGAAAGTATTTCACGGTCTGCCTGTTACTGCCTGATACCAAATTCTCTGGCAACCTAATTTGTTTGCAAAAAATCTGTTTTTTTGTTGCAAAAATGCAGAGGAAGTTTCAGAAAACTCAGTTCTTCTAGAGTGGGCTGAGATGAAGAGGTAGCCAAAAAAGTGGGTGGGGAAAGCGGTGGAGAAAGTTCCCTAAAAACCCTCTCTGGGTCTTATGCGTGCTCTGACCCAACCTTCTCTGGGTCTTATGCGTGCTCTGACCCGTTTCTTGTGCTCCTGGGGAAGAGCGAAGGCAGGTCTGACCAAGAAAATCACAGGCATCCTCACTCCTTACTGAGAGCTGCTGCCTCCACCTTCTGCTCTCTCTGCTTCCTCTCTTGTGAACATATGTGTTGGACCAAACACAGAGACACATGGTTTGGCCCTGAGAGGGAAAATGAACTTAAGATGGTTCCAGAATATCCATGGCATATGTTCTCCAGAACTTTAAGAACCCAAGATGGTGTACACAGTAGGTGCTTCGTAAATGCCTACATTGAAAAGTCACAGCAGCATTCCAAAAACCATTTTGAATGTCTTCCAGAAATTTTACCCATTGCTTAGTTTGCTTCTAAATGAAACTCAGGGTCCCAAACTACACCAATTGGCTATGTCTTTGGCTTTCTTTTCAGTAGCACCATTTTCTTTTTAGGATGAAAATTAAATTAAAAAAAAAAAACCTATAGAGTCTTATTCCCATCCTGGGAACTTTAAAGTATCAGTCAAGATGTAATGCATGCTTTTCCACTTGAAATAAATAAGTAGTTTGCTAAGTAAAGTGTGACGTCCAACGTATCACAACAGTAGAATGTTCCCAATGAAGTATTAACTATTGGTTTGTTTAGATAAGAAATACATCTTGTCAAAATCAAGCTGCAATTACAGGACTTCAAAGCAAAATCATTTAGCTCAACCATGTTGGCTCTACTCTCACATCAAAAGCATTTGTATCATAGTCAGCTTATGAAAAGAAAACAATTCTTTTCAACCAATATGAAGCCTGGGAAAACAAGGATAATATTTCTTGAAAAACCTCCGAGAAATAAATCGTGTCACATTGTGAAACATGCACAGCATTTCAGAATTATTTTTTTAATGTCAGTTGCCTAGAGACATTAAGCTTCACAAAACAACAACAGGTGTAAAACCCAAAGGGGCAAATCCATTTTCATGTTTAAGACTTACAGAAATGCATACTAATGAGACCAATTACCAAAGCCAGGATCTGTTCTAGATGCTTCAGATGGGGATATGGTTGCAAAACAGTAGTGAAGAAGGGAAAAATCTTAAATTTACCCTAATAGATTCCATTCTCTGGGATGTTTAAAAACACACACACAAAACAGCACTGCTGCTCTGACTGTAATGAGAATTTGGCATGAGGGTAAAACCAGGGCATATGCATTTCTAACAAGCAACTGATGATACCCGTGTTTCTAGGCTGTGGACCACACTTTGAGAAGCAAGGAAGTAGAACTTTTGACCTCTGAGACCCTCCCACACATCCATCACTTCTTGCCAAAAGCCTAACTAGATGAAATAGGCCAGTCTGCAGCCCCCAAGGGGTAAGGGCTATTTTCATGCGCTAAATGACCTCCCTTGGAGCCAACACAACAATATACAGCAAAACAAAACCAAGATTTCAATTGCAAAGACCAGCTCATTAGGAGCATATCATTAGAGAGCTTTAGTTGAAAGGCAACAGAAGCAGGGTGAAATGAGTGCTGGAGTTTTTACCTGGAGCCTCTGACTTCCCTCTGCAAAGTCTGGTGAAAGAGAGTAGAGGAACCAGTTGGTGACCAAAGTCATTATCAACTCTGTCATCAGAGATTGAAAAATCAATGTGAGTTTGCGCAACAAAAGGCTGTCTTGGAGATGGGTTTAGTGTGAAGCAAGGAATTATGGAGTTATTATTATAGAGTTAAAGATGGTGTTTTTAAACATACTGGTACTTAACCTTCTACCACAGCCTCCTCTCTTGCAAAATGGTAAAAATAATAGCACATTCCTCCAAGAATGAGTCTGAGAATTAAATGAGTTATATTAAAAATAAATGAAGCAGATCGAGTCTTCATAAATACTATATAAATTATTAATTATAGTGGAATTATATCAAATTGATTTCAAACATCCAGCTATCTAGTTCCAACAAAAGAGCTATTAAAGTACAGGTGGCCTCACTAGGAAAAGTCATCCATTAAAAATAGTCAATGAAGGGTTGGAGGCATAGTGCAAATGGTAGAGCACCTGCCTAACAAGTATGAAGCCCTGAGTTCAAACCCCAGTACCACCAAAAGAAATAAAATAACACTATTAGCTTAAACTGGTAACAATCACTCAGCAAGCAGATAATACTTTTTAAAGATAACCATCTATAGAATAAACTATTGGTATCTAATCCCACACTTAAAATAGAAATAATAGGAAAAAAAGCCATCTGAAAAGAAAATATTAGAAAAAATACCTGAAAAAGAAACATAGTAATAGACGACTTTTCAACCTCCAGACTGGATACTGTTCCCCTTGCCCTAATAATAGCAAATAAAACAGCAGCTTAAAATTCAATTATTTTTTAAATGCAAATTTCAAAGGAAAGTCAGTATTTTTCTAACAATTGCTCAACTAACACCCACAACAGCCAATACAAAGAGTCAGAAAAGAGCATGACTTTGCTGTGAACTTGCATTTTTCAGGAGATCAACTGTGTGTTAATCAAGGAATGTTGACACCATTTACCTTAGATAGTTCTCACAGGCTTTTGCTTGATCATTATAGTCTGAGCTTCAAATTTCAGAAGTGCTTTGCTCCAAAGAAAACTCGTTTTCAGTGAGAAGTGAGGTCTGCAAAGTGAATGTAACATAAAAGAGAACTAGGTAGGAACTGGAAAACTGTAGGACCCCACTAGAATATACCTCCGTGAGGGCAGGACTTGCATAGCCCCAGCTCCAAGGATTGTAAAAGAAGGAATGAGCCTCCTTATGTCAATCTGACCACTAGTCTCTACTTCTCACAACCCAGGATTTGATGAGTGTTATTCTGTGTAGAATAAACTTCACTGTGTATATCTTTATAAAGCCTGTATAAATACGAGACTGTTCTTGGCTTCCCGCGCATGACACGGGCAACATAAACAGCATTAGTCCTCATTGCCACCACCCCTGCTCCAACAGACAGGAGATAATTGGCTCCATATTTTAGCGAGACAAGTGGAATCTCCTGGTTCCAGGTAGTTGATACACAAATGGGCTCCGGTGTACGAAATGCTCAGCTGACCTCCTTTAGGGGCCTCAATATCTCAGAACCTTGAGCTTTGTTTTTTCCCTAGGTAATCCTAGGGAGAAGTCAAATCCAAGGATATTTTCTAAAAGAATAGAGGCACATTCCTGCTGAGCAGCCGGAGATAGCCCACAAGGCTTCATCCACCTCAGTTCCAGGCTTTCCCCCTGCACAAACTCCCCCTGCATCGCCTCCCCTTGCCACACAGCCTTGCTGACCACTCCTGTCTCCATCATGTCACCAGCATCCACACCCTGGACTCCTCTCCCCATGGCTCTTATCCCAAGAAAAAGTCCACACTTTGGTAATCATTGTTCACTACTGTCTCTCCAGCATTTAGCACTATAGCTGGCATATACTAGGCATCTTATCAACAGACAAATGGTTTCAGTGGTCAGCTTAATTAGTTAAAACAAAAAGGAAAAAAAAAAGTTCTAGAACGTCTGAAGTCTAATTTTATTTAGCAAGCAAGCCCTGTGGACTTTGCATAGGACATTAATACAAGAAAAGCAAACGCTAGGTACCAAACACACCTGTGGCCCCGCACCATGGTGGGTAAACAACAGAAAACATGTGGTTGGGGACATTTCAGACTGATTTCAGCTATTCTTTCAGATACCAGCTCTGCCAGATTACTAGATCTGTCTAGTGCTGGGTCTTTTCATCTATAAATAGGGATATGGGTGTATATGGGTTAAATATGGGTCATTAGAAAGATGAAAGGAGAATACATACAGAGGCTTTCACAAATTGTGGGACACCGTATGTTCAAAATGTGTTAACTCTTCTCAAATATCACTCATCTTGCCAAAATCAGCCTATAGTGGTCTTACAATTATGTAGAAGCCTTGAAAATAATGATTCTAGAACATATTTCAGTCCTGTAACCATTTTACCACCAGCTCCTCCCTCCTGGCTTTTATTGTTTTGGAGTTGATAGTCTTGCAATTAAGCAAGGAGCAGCATTTTGGGTGAAATATCTTAAATAAATGATTAGCTTGCATCAGGAAGAGATGCTGGGAGCATCTTCAACACTGGAGAGATAGGATCTGCTAGAGAGGTCAGTAGGGCACTTACCTTTACTTTGACTTCTGGCTGGCCCGAGGTCCTGCCCTGATACTGCCCTCCTGATAACAAACCTCCCAGCATTCATTTGCCTTGTTCTGGGACAATGTGACAGTGAAAACCAGATCTAGTCTGTAGAACAGTGTCTTTGAGGGGAAGATTAGCACACTTTAAAAGATTTGGAGGACTTGATAAGCCAAGAGGGTGGAACATTTATTTAAGAGCTTACAGTCCCTGAAATATTCTGAAGCTGCTCTAAGGGCTGCTCTGTTCCCCCAGCTTCCTTCTCCTTGACCTTTCCGTGACCTTCTCTCAGCCCTCGAAGCTTCTCTTCTTGGGTCAGCTGCATTCCCAGCCCTAATACCAATTTTTGCCTAGTTAAGTTTCCAGAGATGTAGCCCCTCTCCTGGGGTCCCTGGAGGTTTTAGAAAAAGAGGAGCTCAACATTTACATTGGGAAAATACACTCAGCTGTGGGGAGGGCTTAATCTTTTTTTTACAACCTTCCCCTGCAGCTGTGCTGTCTGCGTCCCCAGGCCCTTTGCCTTCTTGGAAATAGCTCTCCCCAAAGCGCCCTGGGACTAGATCCGAGCCTTTCTAAATATAACTAAATGTAAATCACCGATGTCTTCTACCCAGATGGGATAAGTTCAGTGGGATTCACAGCTCCAGGAAAGGAGAGCAAGAAAGGAAGAAAAGGAACATCATGGAAAGAACCTAGAGCCATTCATCTCAGAGTGGGCATCAGCGTGTACCCAAGAGGGAAAAAGAGGCAGGCTCTTAGTTAGGGCCATGGGGAAGGGAACAGGCTTTCCAGACATTTCTCCCTAGACACACTCGCTTCACCTTGCCCCATCTTAATTGATTGTCAAGAATAGGTATCCAATCTGGGAGCTGGGAGCTCACGCCTGTCATCTACGCTAATCAGGAGGCTGAGACCTGAGGATGGCAATTCGAAGCCAGATCAGGCAGAAAAATATGTGAGATTCTTTTTTTTTATTCTTTCTTCTTTTTTTAAATATTTTTAATTGTGAAAACACTGTACAGAGGGGTTACAATTACATGGGCAACATAATGAGTACATTTCTTATCAAGCATTGGAGCCTCCTCCTTTGTTTCCCCTTCCCATCCCTTCCCATCCTCCCCGCGGCCCTCCACCCAATCCTCCCCCTACCCTCTTCACCCCCCACCCCCCGCCTGCAGCAAGGTCTTAAAGTTCATTTTCGACACTTTATCTCCAATTTAACTACAAAAAAAGCCAGAAATGACATTATGTCTCAAAGTGGCAGAACACTAGCCTTGAGCACAAATGCATAGGGACAGCACCCAGGCCCTGAGTTCAAGCCCCATGACCAGTAAACAGACACGCACACACAGACACACACACATACAACATAATACATACACACTGGCCCAAAGGTTCTGGGCAACAATTCTAGTCCAATGGGCTTAGTCACAAACTGAAAAACAAATAAACCAAAAAAAGAGATGAAACTGGTGCTTTGTTTTAGGAAACAAAAAACAGTAAGTACCTTTAAAATACAACCTTAAAGTCACTCTGAGATTGGTTTTGAATATGCATTGAAAAACTGAAATTTAGTATTGCAAAAATTACTTTTTTGTAACTTTTTATTTTTATTATTATTATCTTTAAGTAGTTGTACAAAGGAGCTGCCATTTAACAAAGCAATTGCAAATTTCTTAAAGTTCAAAGGTAGCCTGCACTACTATATCGAGAATAAAATTCCACATTATTACCATTCAAAACAGCGCATACTCACCTTGAAACTCTATGCCATAGCATGGATTTTCATAAGCTGTGGTTCACTGTATAAATCTTGCAGAGTAAGAAAGCAAATGATGGAAAGAGATTGACATACAGTGTGACAATAGAGATATAAGTAAACCATAAGGAAGAGGATGATGAGGAGTGTCATGTCCCTAACAATGTAAAGAGTAACAGCTCAATATTATGCACTAGCTGGATAAATTTTCCAAACATAATGTTAAACAAAATAAGCAAAGTGTAGGAATCATACAGTTTAATGCTAGTTACATAAACTTTAAAAACATGCAAACATTGACTATATGCTATTTATGTGTAAGTATGTGTCTTTATGGATACATAAGTATAAATAGGCAAGAGAGGGATAAGTCTAAGTACAGAGTAGTGTTTTTCATCAGGGGAAGGAAAAGGGGAGGATTACTCAGGAAATACGGGTTTAAAAAACACTGTACCTGTTTTATTTCTCTGAAAAAAGTGGAGGGAGACAAATGGCAAGAACAAAGACACTACAACTGTGTCTTGCAACTAAAGAGTACACTGTGTTGACGTTGGTTTAATGCGTTACTGTGTGCTGGAAACATTCCATCATAATAATCTTAAGAATCTCAGACAATAGAGAATGAGTAAAGTTGATTATGTGAATGAGTGGAGACTATCACCATGAAACCCCTTTGTGTAACTCATATGCACTAATAAACGCAGAAGAAAGGGAATTCTTTTTTAAAAGAAAGAATCTCAGATAAAAGCCTTCAGGTTTAAGTCAGTGTCCAACTTCAGGTCCTCTGGCTTCATTCATGAGCTCTCCATACTTCCCAAAAGACCTCAGGCAGGCAGGGCTTTGGGGGCTCAAGAGATACTATCTTTGCCTTGGTGCCATCCAACAGCCTCTGTTGAAGAGTATCAGGGCCAAAGGATTCCCTTTTTTCCAGCTCTTGTAAAAAAAAAAAATCAACCTACCCAGAGGAGTCACAGTAAAAGCAAGCAATAGATATCTAGAAGCTTCCAGTAGGAGCGCTTGGCAGAAGTGGAAATTCACAAGCCTCTTTTAGACTAAACAAACATAGTTAACAAGTTTGGCCTTTAATTGCTAATTTCACTACTGCAGATGATGACAAATGACTCTTGTCCCATCCATGATGCTAGTGAGCTACAAAATGTTAGGCAAGACTATTTACAGCTTTCAGACTTCAGTTACCTCATCTGTGCCTAAAAGACCTATAAAGTCTGAGTTTGAAGAGAACATTGTTCTCATGTGAGATTAAGGGGCAGGTGTAGTTAGACAACACACAGCATCTCCAACCATAATGTATTCTAAGGATACAGGTAGTCCTGCAAGACCCACCTCCCCAAACACATGTACTGTTTCCCTCAGCAGCCTTCTAGAGCTCAGATTGCCTCAAATTCCTTCCAATTAAACAATTCACTAAAAGGCAATGGTACCTTGGACAATAATGACACCTTCTCACATATTTTCACTTTAATTCATACACAAAGTAGGAATGGGAGGGCTAGAAAGCTTATATAATGTGCTCAAGACACCATTACTCTTGAGGGGAAAATTCAATCTTTAAGGCCAAGTCTTCAAAATCTTAAGCTTAGATGCTTTTCATGGTATAATTGCTTCAAATTAGCTTTCACTGGGGAAAAACAGAATCCCAAAAGAAAGCAAATACAATAAAACAGAAATAAAAGTTAAGGGAGGGATGCACTTGGAGCGGGATCTATGCCCAGGGGAGAAGAAAAGAATGAGCAAGCCTGGAAATTCCTATTCTATTTTGTCATGTTGGGTAAAGTTCGTCCCTTTCCCAACTATGAACTTAATCTTACAAAGATTGATATGAGGGTGAAAACAAGCCCCCAGGTTCTTATGTCAGTGGATACACAGGAACGACTTTCCTCTCTAAGTCTTGCTCCTATAACAGGTGCCGTTCTTAACACCAAAGTATGCAGCGAATGACAGGAGAGATGAATATGATGACAATTATGACAGTGACAGCGAGGACTGAAGGAAGAAGTGTTCCAGGTCAGTGCAAACCATTTTCTAGAAATCTATCTCATGCAACCTGACAGGTACACCACTGGGCTTTCCTTATTCGTGATCTTTTCAGCACTTAAAATTGTTTTAGTATGATCCAATTTGTTTCCCTGCCCAAAGTGCTTGATGTGATAGCAAACCGTCCTCACTGTCTCTCTGTGAGACAATTTCTGAAGCTGTCCATTGGACAGACAACAGAAGGATGTGCAGAGAGGAATTCTTCAGGCTGTATCCCACTGGCATATCAATCCTTCCTGTAAATTGAAATGAGAAGGAAATGGATGAAAGGTACTCCCACATACTAGACAAATAAAATGATGCTTTAAATTGAAACTGTTCTTGTAATCCTTCTACCTCTCATTAACTCACTTTTACTAATAGAAATATCCTGAAACAAAACAAATATTTTCTTTCACTTGCCTTGGATTACCCCAGCTTTAAGGAGTTACCTTACAGCTAGATTCTTTATAAAATTTTACAAATAAGCTAGACATGGTAACTCACATCTGTTTTTATCCAAGCAATTCAAACCAGGAGGCCAGCCGAGGCATAAAGTTTACAAGATCCTATCTCAACCAAATGAAAAAAAAAAAAAGATAGATGTAATGATGTGGATCTGTCACCTCAGCTATTTGGAATACAAGAATAAGAGGATCATGGTCTAGGATAGACCCTATGTGAAAAACAACAAAAGCAGAAAAGAGCCATGAATGTGGCTCAAGTGGTAGACTGCCTGCCTGGCAAGTGCAAGGCCATAAATTCAAACCCCAGTACCACCAAGGAAAAATAAGTCTTATAAATAACAAGCTATTTTTTTCAATTATTTTGTTTTAAGCTACACAGTATGTTGAGAGGAGAGCATACCAGCCTAAAATAACCCCAGGCTTGTTCGGCATATTCACAGAAGTCAGTATAGAGTCAATCATATGAAAACAAGTTTTACCCGGTTTTAGTTCATAGTATTTGTGACTACGAGATAGATTTAAAAAGAAGCCAAAAAGGAAGTGGTGCTACGGCTCAAAGTGGTAGAGCGCTAGCGTTGAGCAAAAAGGGCCCAGGACAGTGCCCAGGCTCCAAGTTCAAGCCCCACAACTGACAAAAAATAATAAACCATAAACCTTAAAAAATATTTTTGGTGGAGTTTGAATTCTTGCTTGCTAGGCATCTATGCTCTAACCTCTTAAGCTACCTCTCCAGTCTTTTTTGTTGTTGTTGTTCTTGCTGTAGTTTATTTTTCAGATAGAGTTTCATACTTTAGCCCAGGCAGCCTCAGGCCATAATCCTACTACCTCCACTTCCCATGTAGCTGAAATGAGAGCTGGCCCCCTAAAAATAACTTTTGAAAGCAATATAATGACTGACCGTATTTTGGAGATCATAACTACATACTTGGATGAAAATGAAAAACAGATATACCTAATGTAACTAATACCTATGTACGACAAACACAGCTTGTCATCCCAATAAACAACGATTGGAAAATGCTGATCCTCAATGGTTTAGGAGAATGTGAATCTAAAAAGCTGCCATAGGTCATTCAAACAGAGGTTAAGAAAAAATACATGTCAAAAACCTGAATGAAATTTCATTTCAGGAAACTGGAAGGGAAACAAATATTATTTCTGAAAGTATGCTGTTTTAAATAGAGAGGAATATCTCTTAATAAACTGAAGAATCAGTTGACATTCGACTATCTCATACATGTTCCTATAAGTCTACAGAGAATTTTCCAGTTGTCCAAGTTCTTGCTATTGGCTGCTGTCATTTAAAAGTATAGATGGGCCAAAAACCAGTAGCTCATTCCTGAAATCTGACCTACTCAAGAGGCTGAGATCTGAGAATCACAGTTCAAAGTCAGCCTGGGCAAGAAAGTCTGTGAGACTCTTATCTCTCCAATTAACCTCTAAGAAGCCAAAAGTGGAGCTGGGGTTCAAATGGTAGAGTGCTGTCATTGAGCATAAAAGTGCAGCGACAGTGCCCAGGTCCTGAGTTCAAGCCCAGGACTGGCACACACATACACACACACACACACACACACACACACACACACATATTAAATATCGATATTATGTTATTATTTTCCAGTTGAACATAATGAGACTTCACTTAAAAGCAAAGATAATGGTTCATAACCTTTTAGTCAAAGAAAAAAAAAACAAAAGCATCCTAAATAGAGTGGAAAAGGAAACTGAAGTCTCCTGAAACAAGAGTCCTTGTGCAGTATCTCAGGGATTCTGGTCCTAGCAGCCCCCACAAAAGGCCTCTTTGCAACACATTAAACAAAAGGATTTTGTTTCACCCTTCTGAAAGGTAGCTGTGAATTAAATTGTCTTTGTATCCAAAGTCTGAGCCAGCAAGGCCTATAGAGAACATTTTGTTGGGTTGTGTTTTGTAAACATCTATGAAAGAGGAAACAACTAAGAGCTCTCAAAGACTGGACAAGTCAGAGGAGAGAAAAATAGTCTCTTAAGATTCTGACTCTATATTTCATGTCAGAAACTCCATTTCTTCCTTTAAAAAATCATAGAATTTTTGAACAAAGCGACATCTTATAGATTGTCCAGCACATACTGCTGTCCAATGAAGAAAAATGGGATATACAACTTATGTTCCCAATAATAAGTATTTACTTTAAGACCCTCAAAAGCTTATCAGACATTTTTCTCAGGCCAGGTAGTACCAAAGGTTCTAATCCTAATGATGTTAAAATTCAATGAAGCATATAGCTTTTAGTTCTCCAGGCACCTTCTCAGGTGATTCCTGCCTTTGATAGAGAAGATACGTGTTCATACTTCGCTAGTGTCACTACCTCCAGAGAACACATTGGCAGGCTCCATGTCATAGGTCACCATTAGAAATCACTGCATTTGAAAATCCATTTCCAGAAATTAAGCAGGGTAGTCAATCATGGAGGAGCAGAGAGCTATGAGGTCTACAAGCGATGGCATGAAAGAATCAGGCCCCCTAGGCCGTGTGGTGACCTCAAACCCAAGTTTTCATCGTTTCAGTTCTGTTATCTTTTAAGCCACAAATATATCAATATATCCAAAACAACATTCTTCGTGAGATTTTTTATAAGATAAAGAATATCTCACTTTAAGTCAACCGCAAGTGCATGTGCGTGTGTCGTGCGTGTGTGCATGCGTGTGTGTGTGTGTGTGTGTGTGTGTGTGTGTGTGACTAGCAGCTGGAGCTTTTCCTCATGATCAGAACTTATGCAGTCCAGCTCTCAGGTAATAATAACAAGGAAGCAGAAAGTGAAAACAGAGTGGTAACCCATACAACCAAACTTTATGGGCAAAGAGATGACAGAGAAACAAAAGATGACTGGTCCCATCAATAACCCACATCTTCTTACTTTCAGATGATATTCAAACTTAGCTTGATAATTAGGTAAAAAACTCTAATCATTTTGAGAATCTTTCAAATCAATAGAGAAATGTAAATAAAGTACAAGGTTTTACTAAAAATAGAAGCTAAGTAGAAATGCATCATATCAGATGAAATTAAATTGATAATCATAAAAGTTCTATAAATTAGCTATGCACCACAGAATGATGTCTTGGTCAGTGACAGATCATATAAACCAAAGTGATAATCATAAGATTATATCATCTGGTGATATCATAGCCATCTTAGATATGTTTATGCAACAAATTTGCCTAACAATGCATTTCTCCGAAAGTTTCCCTTCATTAAGTAGTTCATGGCTATGATTCTCTTACTATGTTTTTTGTAAACAAAGAAATGCCATAAAATGAGGAAAATACATTGAGGATTTCTCAAAGGGTGCTCAGAACAAAGTGCAACTAGGAAAGAACAGGTCGAGGAAACAGGAAAAGGAAGATTTAATTTAGCCTGTGAGAAGGAATGCCATTTGGAGAAGGAACGGTGTACCTAATGACTAATTGCAAGTGGTTTTGGACTCTGGGACCCCTGATATATAAGCAACTAACGTATTCGTGAAAATCATTTACTATTTCTAAAATACAATCAAGCATATTTTACCCAAGAACAAGGGAATCCATACCAGGGACAGGATGTGTAAGGTCACCGTGAAATGTCTGCATATGATATCATAATACTTATCAGCCTGACTCTTAGCGCCCTCCCATGTGGAGAAGTAGGGTTTTTTCCATTATAAATGTCTGGCTGGAGGATGACAGGCTAATGTGCACAGTTTTGTCCATATTCATTGGGAAAAGGAGATAGCAGAGAATGGAAAATTGACCAACAACTCTCTGACTTAGGCTCCACAGAAAGTGTGATCTGAAACCTACTACGAAGTCAAGAATATCCTCATCTTTCCCTCTGGACTGCTCAAACCAAGAAAGCTGATTTTGATAAAACAGATAAATCTGTGTCTTCTTTGTATCATGAAGTTATCTCCAGATACTCTTTAAAACTGTAACCCAATTCCTATCAAGCACTTAAAAGTTTTGGATTCTGAGAAGAGGTGTGGCTTTGTTTTGTGCTTTAGAATCCAGTTTTTATTGCTTAATAGAGATAGTGCCCTCAGATTAGATGAATTTTTGAAATATTAATCATATTGTCATTCTTATGTTATGTTTTAATTAATCATCATGTCTTAATAGTTTTACATTTCCCTCATGGTTCAGCCTCTATTTCATTTTTTTTTTTTTTTTTGTCGGTCATGGGGCTTGAACTCTGGGCCTGGGCGCTGTCCCTCAGCTCTTCAGCTCAAGGCGAGCGCTCTACCACTTGAGCTACAGCGCCACTTCCGGTTTTCTTATTGGAGATAGGAGTCTCACGGTCTCTCCTGCCCGGGCTGGCTTTGAACCGCAATCCTCAGATCTCAGCCTCCTGAGTAGCTAGGATTACAGGCGTGAGCCACCAGCGCCCGGCTCAGCCTCTACTTCAAATCATCATCACAGCTCACATCTTGGGATAAGGAAAAAATTAATGACAAGGATTTGAAAGTCAGGTAAATCACTGTTCAAATCTATACCCTGCTATTTATTAGCTAAATTACCCTTGGCATATAAATTAACCTCTGGAAGCTAATAAATATTTCTTATGATTGTGGTTAAGATTTAAATGAAGAGGACACATATCTATAATCTCAGCTACTCAGAGGTGGAGGCAGGAGGATTAATTACAGTTACAGACTAGGCCAAGAAAAGTTACTGAGACCTTAACTGAAAAACACACCATAAAGTTAAAGAGCTAGAGTCATGGCTCCAAGGAAAGAGTGCTTGTCTACCAAGCTCGAGGCCCTGAGTTCGATCCCAGTACTAAAACAAAAAAAATCTTAAGTGAAAAGAAAAAATGTTAAAAGCAGTTAGCCAAATATCTGTCACATAGTAGGCGTTCAATAAATAGTACTTAAAATACTCTTCCTATCTTTTCAGATTGACAAAAATATGACAAAGATGTTAATAAAGACAGATGAAAAAACAAACTCCCTTACCTTACTACAGGGAATGGGTGTCAGTCACAAATTATTATCTATTGCACTAAACCAAACAAGAATGACACCATTATTCTTTGAATTAAGGTTGGAAACTTTTGCAATAAAGGACAAGAAAGTAAACATGGTACATTCTATGGGCCTGAAATAATCTCTTTCATATTGTTTTGTTTAGATTTTTCACAATCCCTTAAAAGAGTAGAACCTGTTATTAGTTCATGAACCATACACTGCCAAAGGCAGTATCTGCTCACAGGCCTGCTTTAAACTGTTTATGTATGTTGCACTGACTTTGGGTACACAATATACATTCTCACATACACACACACACACACACACACATGCGCACACACACACACACACACACACACATTAAAAACATAGATCAGAAATCCATCTATTTAGCCTTCACGCTCCTTTTCCAGCATTTCAGCTTCTAAAAAGAAATTCATTTTCTCTTTTTCTAAAGAAAAGAGTAATGAAATGCTCTAAATCTTTTTCCACTCTAGACTTCCAGTAGATTCTAAATCCAAAGTCAACACTGTAGAAGTAGTTCAGGCTGAGTCATAGCAGCACAAATTATAGACAAAATTTACAAGTCAATTTCTTGTATGCCAACATTAAAATGAACATTGACTGAAATCACAGCCTATGGTATTATACTATGTAATTTCAATTTATTTCTCATCATAATCCCAGATGGTAGATACTATCATTAACCCACTTTTACATGGTAGAAACTGAGTCACTAACAGATTAAATGTCTTCAAGGTCATATAACTAGGAAGTGATGGAGCCCGTATCCATATACCCAGACAGCTAGGTCTGGAGACCACAGTTGTAATCATGACACTATTCTAATGGTTTAATACATTTGTTTCCTACCACAAATGAATTGGTATGTTTAATCGTATTCTACAGATGAAGAATGTGTATTTGCAACTCTCCCTGTCCAGGAAGTATGGCTGGAGGCTGGGACTGGAGCTGATGCTGCTTGCACTGGCATTGCCCTGCCTCGGCTTAAATGAGGAACACTTCACAAGACTCAGCTTGTCAGCGGGGGACAAAGAGCAGCTAAGAAAAAGAAAAACAGGTAAAGCTTGAACTCACAAGGATCTTCATCAAAGCCATGCAAAAAATAATCAGACACGAGGCTCATGTCTGTAATCCTAGCAACTCAGGAGGCTTCGATCTGAGGATCATGGTTCAAAGCCAGCCTGGGAAGGAAAGTCCATGAGACTCTTACCTCCAATTAAACACCAGAAAACTGGAAATGGTGCTGTAACTCAAGTGGTAGAGCACTCGCCTTTAGCTGAAGAGCTGAGGGACAGCGCCCAGGCCCAGAGTTCAAGCCCTACAACCGACCAAAAAAATAATAATAATAACAATAATAATCAGACACCACTTCCAAGGGCCCAAAGTTAGTTATTGTGGAACATGGATAGTTACTTCTGAGATGATAAAATCTTGAGCTTTACAAAATGGGAAAATAAATAGCCTGCATCATTTACCCTTAGTAAATAATGACTTACTAATAATCAACATTTACTCGATCAACATTTTGAACCAACATCTGTGGCCTGTTTGATGGATGCTAACATACAATGACCACATGCATGGCGTCCTCCGTCAACATTGGAATGTGTCCCCTGCACCCTAGGGAAATGTTTTTAAAACAGCTCATATGAAAGGACCCTGTTCTTCAGGCAGAGGCAGGAGAATGGTAAAGAATGACATCTCTCAGGATGAGAGCTAGGAGCTCTGCCAGCCATATTTAACCCCACACCCTACAGTTGGGGCAAAAGGCAGAGCTACACCCACCTCTGATGAACTTCCCTGAGGGAATTTTTCTTGGCTAGGGTTCACAGCCATTGCCTTTCTCCAGTGCACTGGGTGGGGATGGGGTAGGAAGAGAAGGAAGGTGGTTGGCAGGAAAACAGACCCTCAGATGTGCAGTTTCAAGATATGAATGATTTGCAAGTTTCTCTTAGTACCTTGAGCTCAGGTTACATATATGTATTATTGTACATGCCCTCAAAATCATGGTTTCTTTCCTCCACCTGCACCAGCTTGGGCAAACCCTCTGAATTAGGAGCATCAGAAAGGAGCTCCCTGATTGTTTTTGTTTTTGCTATGTGGATATTGCAGGGGATATAAAAGGCACAAGGCCAGATGAGATCATTGCCAAAAAGATTACAGAAACATTTATCCTAGACTTTCTTCCACCACCAAGCATTACTAAACTGGGGACACCTGCTTCTATCCTGGAGAAATTCTAAGAAGCTAGTCCTTTAAGAAGCTAGTCCTGATAGAAGGATAATGGAGAAGTAGGGCACAATAGTGCTTCTCCAGAGAGGAGGCATCACAGAAGGCACTGTAGCTTCCAACCTATTACATACCCAAGCTAATTTAAGTGCCAGCTGCTAGCTCCTCCCCTCCGCAGCTGTTCCTGCACAGCACAGAGCCTAAATGTACTCAATTTGGCACACTCAAAGGAAGCTTCGAAAGTAGAAAGAAATCCCCCACTTTTCCTAATGGCAACAGAAATTATCTGTCAACTGACTACCCCACAATTGGTCAGAAACCCTCTGTTCAAAACAACAACAACCATAACAAAAACTGTCCAGCACCAGTGGCTCATGCTGGTAATCTTAGCTACTCAGGAGGCTGAGAACTGAAGATCATGGTTCAAAGCCAGCCCCTGCAAGGAAAGTCCATGAGACTCTTATCTCCAATTAACCACCAGAAAACTAGAAGTGGCACTGTGGCTCAATCGGTAGAGTGCTCGCCTTGTGCTGAAGAGCTGAGGCCCAGAGTCCAGGCCCAGAGTTCAAGCCCCATGACCGACCAGAAAACAAACAAACAAACAGAAAAACTCTTCTTGAGCTGGGCACTGGTGGCTCACGCCTGTAATCCTAGCTACTCAGGAGGCTGAGATCTGAGGATCGCGGTTCAAAGCCAGCCAGGGCAGGAGAGACCGTGAGACTCCTATCTCCAATAAAGCACCAGAAAACCAGAAGTGGCGCTGTGGCTCAAGTGGTAGAATGCTCACCTTGAGCTGAAGAGCTGAGGGACAGTG
>NW_012267218.1:35757608-35781178 GCF_000151885.1 Dipodomys ordii
CGGCTTTTTTCTTTTTTGCTTATGTGGTGCTAAGGAATCGAACCCAGGGCCTCATGCATGCAAGGCAAGCGCTCTACCACTGAGCCACCTTCCCAACCCACATTTGGTTTTAATATTTTTTTACCTCCCTCTCTCCATCTACACTTGACTCCTAACAGTTTAAGACCTTGTTAAATGTATTTTGGATGGTTAACTCAGCACCTGGAAGGTTATTCTGTTAAACAGTAACATTTAATAGAAAAACAGGAACTAGCAACATGGGTAACAGCCTCCCCATAAAATGTCCCACAGTGGCCTCAGCAAACACAGTGGACTTATCAGATGACACCTCACTTTGGTTTTCCAACTTTCTCTCCTAGGATTCAAGGTAACATGGAGACTGGTCATTTCCAAAGGTGTGCTGCTACCCCTGCCAAATCTGCCACAAGCAACACCTTTTGCTTGGAATTGTGTTTTCTGTTTTGTCTTTAACAGAGGTCATGGCCTTTGTCATCAACACCAGTTGATTCCTGACAGCTCAAAGTACAGATAAAATCCAAGTGAATTTGGGCCATATACTAAGCTCAAAAGAAATCCTGGATTCAGAGTAGTTGTATGGTCACTACGGATCTTGTTAGCAGTATCATTTTCTGCCCTGGTTTATTGTGACCCTATTCATGACTGCCAAATTATGGAGTCAGCCTAGGTGCCCATCAATGGGTAAAGTATAGTACAGACAAAAAACTAGGGTCATAAAAGTAAAACAGGAGCTACTAGGGAGAGATAGAAAAGAGAAAGAGAAAAGAGAGGGAAGACGAGGTAAAGAAAGTTAATAGAGGGCTGGGAAGGTGGCTCAGTGGTAGAGCGCTTGCCTTGCTTGCATGCCTGAGGCCCTGGGTTCGATTCCTCAGCACCACATAAGCCAAGAAAACCAGAAGTGGCGCTGTGGCTCAAGTGGTAGAATGCTCACCTTGAGCTGAAGAGCTGAGGGACAGTGCCCAGGCCCAGAGTTCAAGCCCCACGGCCAAAAAAAAAAAAAACCTCTTCTTGTAACACTGAGCCCTTATTTCAAAAGAAGCCCCAGTGACTGACCCTCACCCAGGGCTACCTGCCCATTCAGACTTCAGCCTCCCATTCAAGCAGTTAGCAGAGCAGTTCCCTGATGTGGCAATGCATAGGCTACCATCAGTGCTGATGCCGTTGACTAGGCACTTACGAGGGAAGCTTAGAATGCAAACCCTCACACTTTAGCCCATCCAACCAAACCAGATTCTCCAAGAGCAGAGCCCAGAAATTTATGTATTTTTATAGCTCCCAGGGTTGGAAGAACGTCCTTGTGCCTGTATTCAAGGCTCTAAAAGCTCATGGGATCTAAAAATGAATTACACTCAGGATTAAATAAGCAGTAAGACTTAACTGTATCATATATGCACTTCATCAGTTTGAATGCAGGGTCTTTGTGCTTGCTAGGGAAGCACTCTACCACTTGAGTCATGTCTTCCATTCTTTTTGCTTTGGTTACTTTCCAAATAGGGTCTGCCTTACACCTTCCTCCTACCTATGCCTTCTCTGTAACTGGGATCATAGGCCTGTGCCGCCCCTTCTAGGCTTTTTTTGTTGAGATGGTGTCTCACTAACTTCTTTCCTGGGCTAGCTTTGAACTTCAATCCTTTTGGCTCTCTAAGTCTTAAATAGCAGGATTACCAGGGTAAGCCATCATACCCAGCTAAACCTATGCTTTTGCTTCATTTTGTTTTGTTGGTGCCAATCCTGAGGAACTCAGGGCCTGGGCACTGTCCCTGAGCTTCTTTTGCTCAAGACTAGGCTTGAGCCTCAACGCCACTTCTGGCTTCTTTTCAGTGATTCATTAGAGATACGAGTCTCACAGACTTTCCAGCCAGGGCAGGCTTTGAACCACAATCCTCAGATCTCAGCTAAGTTTATAGATACCAGTCACTCATGCCCAGCTAACTTATGCATTTTTAATAAAGATCAACTTACTTAACATAACTAGCATTTCTATAAGCCAAATATCATGACTTCATATTTTTGCTGGCAATAATTTACAACAACAAAAAGAATCCTAAGGAGGAGACTTATATGGAGTGTAAGAAAATACATATCCAGAGTAAATACATTTTAAAATGAGAGAAAATTGAATTTGGTTGAATTTGTAGCATTATGCATATAAGTTTTTGTTTATGCCAAGTCAGGGTTTTCATTTGTTTTGGAAACTTTGTATAATTTGAGCCATAATTATAAAAGACACATAGTCATAGGTATGAATAATGAAACTTACTTTAGCAATTAAAATCCAAGATAGAAGGAACACAGGGGAATTGACAACATTAGCTGTGTATGTTGATTCAGAGGAGAAGTTGGTTTATCAAAGGTTCTCAGTAATTGCTTATTCAGAAAGAATTTTTTTATTAGAGGGCAAAAATATCTTTGATATTGATCTGTGTCCCAGTGGTCTGGTTTAATAACTTACTCAGGATCACTTGGAAATATCCTGGACTGGGGGAAAATACTTTACCTATAGTAAAAAGTTCTGAAGATTAATATATTTTTCAAACTAGTTACTTCAAGAACAGCTTTTATTTCTAAGAGCAAATTTTATCTCCAGATTATGAAACAATTGGCCTTTACATTTTAACTGTGCTCTGGTCTAAAGAAATTTAAATCCAGTTATAATAACTATGAAGATTGTTTTGTTGAGACTACAGCTTAACAGATATACTTCCCAAACACACCCGAGTCATGTCATTTTTAAATATTTTGTTTCATTGTTCAAAAGCACTCATGTATTCTAAGACCATAAGTCTTTTTTGGGGCAGGGGGAGGGGTAGGGTCCAGTCGTGGGGCCTGAACTCTGGGCCTGGCCGCTGTCCCTGAGCTCTTCAGCTCAAGGCTAGCACTCTACCACTTGAGCCACAGCACCACTTCCGGTTTTTTCTTTTTGCTTATGTGGTGCTGAGGAATCGAATCCAGGGCCTCAGGCAGGCAAGGCAAGCGCTCTACCACTGAGCCACCTTCCCAGCCCCTAAAACCATAAGTCTTGAACTGGAGTATAGTAAATATGTTAAGCAAGCCTACAAATGGCTTCTATTGTCTTAATGTCCTACCAGTATCTTATGTGTCATGTGTGTGTATGTGCATGTGTGTTAGTGTGTGTGTGTGTGTGTGTGTGTGTGTGTGTGTGTGTGTGTGTGGTGTGCTGGGGCTTGAACTCAGGGCCTGGGCACTGTCCCTTAGCTTCTTTGCTCAAGTAGTACTCTATCACTTCAGTAACAGTTATACTTCCAGCTTTTGAGGGTGGTTAATTGAAGATAAGAGTCTCTCAGAATTTCTTGCCTGGGCTGGCTTTAAGCTGTGATCCTCAGATCTCAGCCTCCTGGGTAGCTATGATTACAGTCATGAGTCATCAGTGCCCAGCCTACCAGTATCTTTTACTACAAATAAAACAACAAAAAAAAAGTGGATGTGATTCTCAAACAAGGAATCCATAAATGTTGAATTGAGTACTATCATGAAAACTAATACAGATGATTTCTTCAGCATGACCCATGAAATTGTTTGCAAAACTTAAAGGACTCCATCTTAATAGACTCCATGGCATGGGGAAGGTAGTGTAATGCCTGGAACAGTCTTTCTGGAATTCTCTGCTCAGTGCTGCAATGCCATGGCCAGGATCAGTGACAGCAAAAATCATGGCAAAGCCATGGGGCTTTGGGATGCTGGGACCCTGGGGGAGGGGCCCACTACTGGGCAGTTTGCTCAGAAATCTTGAAGGTGTCTCTGTGTTCTCTCTCCCCCAGCGCCCGGACACTTGGTGTGGAGAATAGGGGGCCTGTAAGAGGACTGCAGATGTGACACAATGCAGCCCCATTGCAAGATCTCCTAAACACCCACCTGGATCTGATTAAGAATCATTCCAATCTTCCTGCTCCCTTACATGGGAAGATGAGGAGTTTTATTAAAACAGGAAGAAGACAAAGTGACTAGCAGGTTCCAGAAGCCTAGAGGGGAGGAAAAAACAAAGAAGTAGGAAAAAGGTGAGAAAAAATAAACCAGAGAGAAGAAAGCTTGGAAACTAGCATAGATTGATAAAACATTGCTATATTTCTTTGATAAATACTAAACACCTTCTTTCCCCTTCAACCTCAAATTCCCCATCGGAGCAGTCTGAGTGCTGAGCCATCCCAAGGATGATCAAGCACAAGTCTTTTCATTTCACTCGAGTTTCCCCATTGCTGTGTCCCATTTCCCATCCATAATTATTCTCATTTCAAAAGCCTAGAGGAGTTGATTAAGTGGAAACTCAGTTTAGAATGAGGATAAACTCTTTTCCCTACAGAAATTAGTATGCATTATTATTAATAGGAGCTTCACTCCTTCATACAGCTTCACTGTATGAAGAGTCAATTGAGATTCCAACTGCTATTTATAACAGTTTAACACTCTATCGGAATGTTAGTTCCTAACAACCAGCCTGCAGTCTTTTAGAACAAAAGTTGTTTGTAAATTGGATAGTGGTTCTGTGAGGCCAAAGTATAAAGAATGACTAAAAAAGTATAGAATAGAGGAGTGTTGGGAGGTGAATAAGGATTCCTTAACAGAAAATTTAAAAAAAAACACCCTAGATTTAATATGCATACATATGTGTATATATATGCATATATGTACATATATGTATATATAATTAAAATACAAAGCTTCTGGCATCCTCCTTCTTTAAGACAGTCATGTTTGTTTGTTTGTTTTTTGTTTTTTTGGGGGGGTCCAGTTGTGGGGCCTGAACTCTGGGCCTGGGCACTGTCCCTCAGCTCTTCAGCTCAAGGCTAGCGCTCTACCACTTGAGCCACAACGCCACTTCCGGCTTTTTTCTTTTTTGCTTATGTGGTGCTAAGGAATCGAACCCAGGGCCTCATGCATGCAAGGCAAGCGCTCTACCACTGAGCCACCTTCCCAACCCACATTTGGTTTTAATATTTTTTTACCTCCCTCTCTCCATCTACACTTGACTCCTAACAGTTTAAGACCTTGTTAAATGTATTTTGGATGGTTAACTCAGCACCTGGAAGGTTATTCTGTTAAACAGTAACATTTAATAGAAAAACAGGAACTAGCAACATGGGTAACAGCCTCCCCATAAAATGTCCCACAGTGGCCTCAGCAAACACAGTGGACTTATCAGATGACACCTCACTTTGGTTTTCCAACTTTCTCTCCTAGGATTCAAGGTAACATGGAGACTGGTCATTTCCAAAGGTGTGCTGCTACCCCTGCCAAATCTGCCACAAGCAACACCTTTTGCTTGGAATTGTGTTTTCTGTTTTGTCTTTAACAGAGGTCATGGCCTTTGTCATCAACACCAGTTGATTCCTGACAGCTCAAAGTACAGATAAAATCCAAGTGAATTTGGGCCATATACTAAGCTCAAAAGAAATCCTGGATTCAGAGTAGTTGTATGGTCACTACGGATCTTGTTAGCAGTATCATTTTCTGCCCTGGTTTATTGTGACCCTATTCATGACTGCCAAATTATGGAGTCAGCCTAGGTGCCCATCAATGGGTAAAGTATAGTACAGACAAAAAACTAGGGTCATAAAAGTAAAACAGGAGCTACTAGGGAGAGATAGAAAAGAGAAAGAGAAAAGAGAGGGAAGACGAGGTAAAGAAAGTTAATAGAGGGCTGGGAAGGTGGCTCAGTGGTAGAGCGCTTGCCTTGCTTGCATGCCTGAGGCCCTGGGTTCGATTCCTCAGCACCACATAAGCAAAAAAGAAAAAAGCCGGAAGTGGCGCTGTAGCTCAAGTGGTAGAGCGCTAGCCTTGAGCTGAAGAGCTAAGGGACAGCACTCAGGCCCAGAGTTCAGGCCCCACAACCAGACCCAAAAAAAGAAAGAAAGTTAATAGGTGAACTCAGTACCTCATATATAGGTAAGGAAATATGAAGTTCCTTATGATATATAATGTCAACAGAAGTGAGTAGAAGTAAATAAATAAAAATAAAATTTAAGGATCACATTGTGTTATACACTTAGCTTATAAAAGGTCATTCTCTCTCAAAACACAATATGTATGTGTGTTTTTTTTTGTTTTTGTTTTTGTCTGTCATGGGGCTTGAACTCTGGGCTGGCCACTGTCCCTCAGCTCTTTAGCTCAAGGTGAGCACTCACCCACTTGAGCCACAGCGCCACTTCCAGTTTTCTGGTGGTTAATTGGAGATAAGAGTCTCACAGACTTTTCTGCCTGGGCTGGCTTTGAACCACAATCTTCAGATCTCAGCTTCCTGAGTAGCTAGGATTACAGACGTGAGCCACCGGCACCTGGCTTGTATGTGTTTTTAGAATACACTCACAATTTAATAGACTCATTTTATGAAGTAAAATTGAAATCCTGATTTTAAGTATGAACCGAGGAAAGCAGGTCATTTATGTTGTAAGGCCTCAGCTTGGTATCAGGTTGAGCTCCAGCTGCCACTCACCATCATGGCCCAAAAGCAAACCAGAAGGATCCAGAGGAGCCTCTACTTCTCTATTAGCCAGTTCTAGGCCCCGGTTTTCTTTATTTACAACAGGTCACTTGGAGAGACCTTTGTCAAATCAGGTTTTCATTTGAGATGAGCCAAGTCCCTCCCCTGCTCGGTTATATAACTTTGAGCAAGGTACTTAGCTAAGCCGGTTTCTCATCCATAAAATTAGCACAGTTTTGAGTAATATTTTCCTTACGAGACGTTTATAAGGATCTAATTAATTTGTGTTTACACAATGAGGAGATGAGAATAGAGGAAGGGGGCATGGCGTGGCTCTGGCTAACTGTTGGGTGATACTATTGGCCTCAAGGGCAGAGAAAATTAGTCGCACACCTGTTCTATTTGCCAAGTCACACAACTTTTCATCTTAATCCTACCCTAATTGGTAATAAAATATCACGGGTAAAAGCATCATAATTTATTACAGTTGACAGGCTCAAGATTCTATTTCCATTCTGTGTTCAGGATGCTCATGTACACTGCAGAGCAAGTCTCAATAAGTAAGAAGAGAAGACTGTCCACATCTATGACTGTTTAGTTGATCATTTTCTTCTGACTTCTCCACTAGCTACAAGAGGAATGGACATAAGGAAGAAAAGCAGGAAGAAGGGTGGGGAAGAAATGAAGGCTTGAGAGAAAAGAATGAACAGAGGAAGGAGAAAACCTAAAAGTAGTTTCTTGGGCTACTTAGAAGGGACCATGCAAAGATACTTAAATCTTAACTCAATAGTCCCCAAAGCAGGACTTTGTCTACAAGAAGGACCCTTCTCACCCTAACCCTTCTAAAGCAATGGATGGTCTGTCCCAAGGATCCCTGGGAAGAGTAAAAGCCAGCAATCCTACTTCACCTGTTAATGAAATTGCCATTCCAACACAGTAGCTCCAGGCATGTAATGGCATGCAATACCTTTATCTCAAATGTCCATGGTATACTGTGAGGTATCATATAGAAAGAACCCAAACCTGGTTCCTTTTTGGCTGACAGAAAATATAGAGACCCATGAAAATTTGAGAGAGGAAGTATCCCAAAGATCAGTGATTCCACAGGGTCCTCAGTGTACAGAAAGCTGTTATTAGGAGGGAAAAGTAGCCCTGCCTACCCAGCAAGAGCTCATGAAAGATCAGTACATTCACCTTAGCAATGCAAACATTTGCTAACCATTCACAAGCAAAAGCAAGGACAAAGCTGCACATTTCCTTGGGTTATCTGTTCTCTGACAGGCTGTGAAGTTGGGTGAAAGTAGTGGAGTCTGTGAGAGGCCCTGTGAGTTAAAAGCAGGAAGAACAGTCAATTATGGAGACCAAGCTTCCAGGCGCCCTTGTTTCTGATGCAGCCCTTAACATAATCCCAGTTCTCACTGTTAGAACTTATGTGATAGATGCTCCACTGGTCCTGATCCACCCAAAAATCAACCCTCACCGACTCCAAAAGACATTGGCTTCCATCCAAGTGTAAACAACATTCCAATTCATTTGAACTCTGAAAACATCTGTCTGACAAGGCTGCTTTGAAACATTGCCAAATTCTCCACATTGCCCATCACCACAACACACAGTGTATTCACCCTCAAGACTGCACAGCTCTCCAGGGGCACCAGTGGCTCACACCTGTAATCCTAGCTATTCAGGAGGTCAGATCTGAAGATTGAAGTTCAAAGCCAGCCCCAGCAAGTAAGACTGTGAGACTATTATCTCCAATTAATCACCAAAAAGCTAGAAGTAAGAGCTGTGGCTCAAGTGGTAGAGCACTAGCCTTGAGAAAAAAAATAGCTCAGGGACTATGCTCAGGCCTTGTGTTCAAGCATAAGGACTGGCACGAGAGAGAGAGAGAGAGAGAGAGAGAGAGAGAGAGAGAGAGAGAGAGAGAGAGGAGAGGGAGAGAGAGAAGATTGTACAGTTCTAATGATACGATATCTCAGAAGAACTGATCTCTTGCATATTATTAAAGGACTAGCAAAGCTAGGTACTGGTGGCTCATACCTGTAATCCTAGCTACTCAGAAGGCTGAGACCTAAGGCTTGCTGCTCCAAGCTAGCCTGAGCAGGAAACTCTGAGAAACTCTTTTATCTCCAATTAACCAGCAAAAAAAGCTGGAAATGAAGCTGTGGCTCAAGTGTAGAGTGCCAGCCTTGAGTGAAAAAGCTAAATGACAGAGCCCATGGTATGAGTTCAAGCCTCAGTATGCACACACACACACACACACACAAACACACACACACACACACACACACACCTTGTTCTTGTTTATTAGGCAGTACTGGAATTTGAACTCAAGGCCTCATGCTTTCTAGGCAAATGCTCTACCACTTAAGCTACACATCTAGTCCTAAGGCTTGCTCTTAAATGAAAATATATAGCTACTCCTAGATGATCCTGGTATTATCTTTTATTCTTTTTTTTTTTTTTTTGGTCCAGTCGTGGAGCCTGAACTCTGGGCCTGGGCGCTGTCCCTCAGCTCTTCAGCTCAAGGCTAGCGCTCTACCACTTGAGCCACAGCACCACTTCCGGCTTTTTTTTCTTATGTGGTGCTGAGGAATTGAACCCAAGGCCTCATGCATGCAAGGCAAGCACTCTACCACTGAGCCAACTTCCCAGCCCCAGTATCTTTTATTCTTTTAAGACCAAACTTTTTCTATCTCCATCTCCCAAGTGCTGGAACTACATGAATGTGTCACTGCATCTGCCTTGATATTCTTTTCAAGCTGATCACTTTGTTCTTTATTGTTCAGCATATAAACCCATACATAGACAAATAATGATCATTTATTAAACAAATGAATGATCCGTTGCTCCACAAATGTTTGAACCTTTGTGTTGAATATAATTCTAGCTGTGACATTTGTAGCAGAAGGAAGATCAGAGACCCCTGTAAGATATTCCTCTCTCTATCCTGCTCTGAACTCATTCTTTACAATAGAACCATTCTGGGTATTATTTCCCACAGAAATCATTATTAATCCCAGAAGAGTGGGAGAGAAAAAAGCCCCCATTGCTTGTGATCTCTTATGCAGTGCTAATTTGTCAATGACAATTTTGGCAGCCTACAACACAGCAAAGTAGAAAATTGGCCGTTCTTCCTCATTACGGTGTTTATTTTGCTGGTCTTGGGTAATGCTGAAGCAAGGTTGACAGAACCTAATTATTGTTCAATAAACCTCAGTCTTCCTGCTTGTTGCAGCACATACCCACAGTTTCCAAATCTGCCTTCTGAGCTACTGTGGCTATGGAGATCCAAAAAGATCTGTTTGTGGTTAGCCCGGTTGGCATAAGCTGGCAAGGGAAAAGCAGAGGGAGCTGGCCCAGGAGTCAGGAAGTGGGTATAACTCATGACAAGGACCCACAGGTTTCCCCAAGGAAGGCCTGCTCAGCTTCCATATTAGCCAGCCCCACTCACCTGAAACTCACCTCTGTCTATCCCAGAAGTTAGTTTATTCAAGAACACTGTTTTGTTTTGTTTTTGCGCATCCCTAGGTTTGAAGCCAATTCCTCATGTTCTCCCTTGACTCATTTGCTCACGGCTGGTGCTCTACCACTTGAATCAGGCCTCTAGTCCAACTTTTTGCTGGTTAATTGGAGATGGAGTTTCCCAGACTTTTCGCAGGTTGGCTTTGAGTGGTGATCCTCCAGATCTCAGACTCCTAAGTAACTAATAATGCAGGCATAAGCCATGGGTGCCCAGCCTGAACACTCTTGCAGGTGACTAAATGGATTGATTGGTTATTAAGAGAGTTCTATTTCATTAAGCATTTTCAAATCACTAAACAAAAAATAAAATTATCATCACTACAACAATTCCTTGAGTTAGGACTGTTGTCTATTATATTTTTAGAATGACTAAAGGAGCTAGTTATTTCTTGAACCATTTTAGTGTTAAAAATAGACATTCTTGTACTCTTTTCTCCCTCTGTACTGAATATAATTAGTCTCTGCCATTTCAGAGCTCAGTTTATATTTAGAAACCTCAGTTCTTCTGTCCATGCCCATGCGAATAGCATGGACATCATTAAGCAATCAGATGACCAGTAGCAATACTTACAATATTTTGGAGAGAAGTCTGGCAGGAAAGGAAACTTTCCACGAGTGTGTGATTAACAAGACATGGGCAGGATCCAGGTACCCAGTCATAAGAATGCCTAGCTCTGACTTCATTTCATCTGCAGAACAAGGCCATACCCGGATGCTATCGGTTCATCCAAATGCTACAAGCAGGAAGAGCTGCTAGAGCTGTGAAGTTCCTGGACAGAAGCCGCCTAAAAGCACTGACAACTACTTCCTAAAATTCCATTTTCAATCTCAGATGACACAGTCGTCTTACTGTGAACAACACTAAGTTCCTGTCATTTATTGTACGTGGAGCACGTTTCAAACCACTTCTCTTCACTCAGAGCCTAACACTGTTTGCAGTGTTCCCTCTGGCCCAGGCCTGATTCATAAAACATTCTTGCCAAGCCAGCTACCAGTAGTTCATGCCTGTAATTCTAGCTACTTGGAGCGGCTGAGAGCAGGAGAAATCACACTGTAAGGCCAGCCAAAGCATGCATTTCAGACCCCTCCTCAATCAGTAGCTGTGCACATGCTGGTCATCTCAGCTACAATGAAAAGCCTTTAAAATAGGCTGCCATGGTCCAGGCATGCACCCTGCCAGGAAGCAAAACCCTATCTCAAAAATAACCATGCATCTGTAATCCTAGCTACTCAGGAGGCTGAAATCTGAGGATCATGGTGTGAAGCCAGCCTGAGCTAGAAAGTTCTTGAGAGTCTTATCTCCAATTAATCACCAAAAAGTCAAGAAGTAGAGCTATGGTTCAAATGGTAGAGCACTAACCTGGAGCAACAAACTCAGGGACAGCACACAGGCCCAAGGTTCAAGCCCCAGGACTGGCAAAACAACAACAACAAAAAACCCCACATGCAAGCCAAACACTGGTGGCTGTGTAATCCTAACTATTCAGTAGGCTGAGATCTGAGGATCCTGGTTCAAAGCCAGCCCAGGCAGGAAAGTCCATGAGACTCTTATCTCCAGTTAACTACCAGGGAACCAGAAGTGGTGCTGTGGCTCAAAATGGTAGAGCATTGGCCTTGAGCAAATAAAGCTTGGGGACAGTACTCAGGCCCCAAGTTCAAGCCCTTCAATCAACAAAAAGAAAAAAAGAATAAAAGGGCTTAATGTTGGGTGCAGGTGGCTCATGCCTGTAATCCCTACTAACACAAGAGGCTAAGATCTGAGGATTTGGGGTTGCAGCCAATTCCAACAAGAAAGTTCAGAAGATTCTTATCTCCAATTAACAACCCAAAAACCAGAAATGGAGCTATGACTCAAAGTGGTAGAGCATTAGCCTTGAACAAAATACCTCAAGGTTGGTGCCTAGGACCTGAGTACCAGCCCCACAACTTACCAAAAAAAAGCCAGGGCAGGAGGTGGGGGGAGGAGGGTTTGGGGGCTTAGCAGTAGAGTGCCTGCCTAGCGCAAACACACACACACACACACACACACACACTCTTGCCAGTCTTCTTGAGAATCTGTCCATAGGCACCATGGCCCGGAAGGCTAGAAGGTCAATTCCTATTTACAGCTCTTATCTTTTTGTGAATGTTCAGATGAGTCTAAGATACCTGAGTATTTCCCATTCTTTTTCTCCCCAAAGATAAACATTAGATGCTCTGGATTAGAGATCTCTTCTTTGGATTGTATGAGTTACCTGCAGAGAGAGAGAGAGAGAGAGAGAGAGAGAGAGAATTTCCAACAAGATGATGACTCCCAAATAGAGGACTTAAACCAAACAGAACCAAGATTCAGACACTAGTCAGATTCTACACAGCGAGGTGAACTTTCTTAACTGTGCAAACTCGGTGGTGAGGCCACACTAAGGTAACAGTGTCTCAGGCATGAAAAGCCAGGCACTGGCACAGTTGTGTGAGGGTGCAAAGTCTGGACAGAGGTTTGAATGTCTGTGGGCAAGCCAGGCCCTGGTGTATGTTCATCATGGGGCCTGGTCCCCCTCTTCAGAGATAGGACAAGGAAAGCCTCCACTTCTCCATCTCAGCATTCCTTCACCACTCCCATGACTCCCTGGATGCTTGCTTTACCTCTTCCCCAAAAGACACGCAGCTCTTCCACCATGCAAGAACCTCAGCTCTGCTTAGCCAAAATCAGTAGCCCTGCTTGAATGGGGAAAAGGGCAGGGAGGTACTTTGGTTACGTTAGCAGCAAAACATTAGATTTTGCACCAAGGGCTGTTTTTGTTTGTTTAACACCTGCATACATCACTATTTCTTTTTTCCTTTTTTTTGGGGGGGGGGTCAGTTGTGGGGCTTGAACTCTGGGCCTGGGCACTATCCCTCAGCTCTTCAGCTCAAGGCTAGCGCTCTACCACTTGAGCAACAAATGTCACTTCCAGTTTTCTGGTTGTTTATTGGAGATCAGAGTCTCACAGACTTTCCTGCTGGGGCTGGCTTTAAACTGCAATCCTTAGATCTCAGCCTTCTGAGTAGCTAGGGTTACAGGCGTGAGCCACCGATGCCTGACTCCATCACTACTTCTTGACAGGAAAAAAAAAATCATTGTAGTTCCCCTATGGACATGAGAGATCACAGAAGGCCTGTGGGTGGATGTTTTTTGATGTTTTCATACCCCTAAAGCCAAACGGACAAGAAGGACCCTGGCAAGCTGGACTCATACAATGGTCACACTGTATTCATGCTGTGTCATATTCCTCCCCAGACATGTGAGCCCAAGAGGCCACCAAACTCCTCTCAGGACACTAATAAGAGCTGTCCTCACATTCATTCCCCCTAAAACCTGGTAGTTGAAAAAAAATCATCAGAAGTTATCTTCAACCTTCTGCAAATGAGAGATCAATTCAACAGCTTAAGAGTTTTGACTATTTGCCATCCACTTTCTTCTCTGAAAGCTCCCTGGGCAAATAACAGTGGAATGCGCCTGGAAAAAGACAACTGAATCGAGATTAGCGAGAGCCTGCTTGAGAAATGGATTGACAAATTTTCCTGAAATGCAGCCGACTGGTACAATTGATGTAATAGCTGAAAGAGAAAACCACCGGAGTACTGGTTATGTGTTCTGAGACGGGCTGAGAGCTAATATTTTGTTTTTTAGTCCTTACTGACATACCTTATGATTGCCACAGTTTTTGTTTTTCCATTTAAAACTATATCAGCCTTTGGTCACTATTTCACAAGACTGCTGACTGCCAATGAAACAAAACCTGACATCCGCTCCCTCTACCCTACTCTGAGTATGCAGAAAATTATTATCTCAGTCTTGAGCCTAATGTCTTCCATTGCAATTCCATGTATTCCCTTAAGCCCTAAGTGTCATATAGGATATTAAATGGAATTGCTTCTGAAATTTGAACATCTACTTTTTTTTTCAAAGCTGTTAAAATCAAGCTTTGATGATGGGTAAAATAACCCCAAATTGAGTCCTTTCACCCTGGGATTAGCAAATGAGAATCTCTAGCTATATTAACTATCTGGAGTTAGAGGAGCATTTCCTCATCCTCAGAAGGGTTGAAGGGTATCCGTCCTACATTTTGAAGGCAACAGTATAAAATCTTGAAGAAGATGGATAGCATTTCCTCTATGCATGTTAAGACATATAAGAAATATACAGTGAAATGGATTATTTTACAAAGATATACATAGTCTGGCACCACAGACAGAAGAACTGTGACTTCTTTATTTCTGTCCCCTGTAAATCCTTTCCTTCCTTTCCTGAGACTATCCCAATGGCATACCAGCCATGACCCAGTGTCTGATGTATATGTATAATCCAATTGCTTGTTGGTGGTATTAAGAACTGAAACACCACTAAATCTACCTCACAGGAAGCCAGGCCATAGCTGCTAATATTAGATTACATTCTAATTATTTACTCTATATCCCTCTTTGCACTATTACTCCAAGAACAACAGATCAAGGTTTTCCACTGAATACTAATGCTGCTATTCATCAGGATTCCAGAGCTCATTTGTGTGTCTCACTGGATAGAGAGACTCGCCAGAGGAACTACGGAAATCCAGCCTCTCTACTCAATATCGCATTAGCATGTCTCTTCCTATCATGGCCACCAAAAGTCATTTCCCAGTTGTCTCACATGAATAACCCTTTTACTACTTATCAATATGGATGAAGCCCAAACTACTCACTTTATGCAAAATGGCAAAGAGAATTGTCTGTTTTTTGAAGAAGAAAAAAATGTGAGCAGGTAATTAAGCCACCTTTGCTCCCTTACTTTGTAAAAAGCAGCTGCTTCCGTTGAGTTACTACAACTCCTAAAATCTGCTGCCAACCTACTCACATTAGGACCCCACAAGAGATTTCCCCCTCATGGAACCAAGAAGCCTGAACTTCAAAACCCAGGGAAAGGCACAGAAGGCACAGAAAGGCAACTGAGCAGTAAGTGAATGGTCCAGAGAAGCAGAAACTTCTCGTGGGAATGGTGCTACCGTTCATGTAAGACGGGGGAGCAGCCACCAAAGCTAGCGTGGGATCCAGACAGAAGGCAAACGCGCCTACAGAAAGAAGGGTGGCTAAGGTATTCAAGAAAATACTTGTTTCAGAAAACTTTTTAATGGCCTACAGGCCGAGGTTCAGCCTCAGATTTTTAGATGGCAACAAAAGACTGGGAGGGGGGGGGTTAAGAATATTTTTTTTAATTTTGTGCATGTGTGTATGTGCCAGTCCTGGGGCATGAACTCAGGGCCTGAGCACTGACCCTGAGTATTTGCTTAAGGCTAGTGCTCTACCACTTGAGCCACATCTCCACTTATAGTTTTGGTGGTTAATTGGAGATAAGGGCGTCACGAACTTTCCTGCCTGGATTGGCTTTGAACCATGATCCTCCTATCTCAGCCTCCTGAGTAGTCTAGAGTTACAGACATGAACCACTATGGTGCCTAGCAATTTTTAATATTTTAATGTATAGGAAACTCAGTAATACTAGCCTAGTTTTGTGGCAAGCCCTGTAGCTTTTGGATTTTAAATGTAGGATGTTACTTTCCAGGGACAACACATGCATCTATCACCTACATAGTTATAAATCCACCCTGAGAGCTTCCACAGTTTATCCAGTGCTCCCTGATCTTGCCAGTGAACTTGTACAAAGGCAATGGTGGTGTCTTCCTGTACAATAGACGTCCCTGTCTAGTCTTTCCCTGGATGGTTCAATAGGGGACCTTCATGTTACTAAACAGGGCAGAAAGAAGACAACTGACGCAGTGGAGTCTGTGCCATGTGCATTGTGTTGTGTCATGGCTGTGACAGTATTAATCCCAGCTTGAAGCACAGATGGTCTCTTAGGAGAGACAACTACAGTCTTCTTAGCCCAGGCCAACAGTCTCTGCTCCTTCTCTTGTTTTGTCTCTGGTCTGTACTTGTCCACAAACTTAAGGAACTGAGCAGCTATTTGACAGTCCCAGGCCTTGGAGAACTGGTGATTCACAGGAGGCACTTTCAGCTGCTTATCTAGGAGGTTCTTCTGTCACTGCTGCTGGATGTAGTATGGTCAGTTGGCAAAGTGTGTCAGGTCCCTTTGGAATAAGATATCCTGCCCAAAACAATAATTCTTGGGCCTTTTTTTTTTCCCACTGGGGGATTTACTTTCTGCTACTTCTTGACAGTAGGACTAAGGGCCACCTTCTGCCCATTGGCCTTCTTTCAGGATCTTGAGCAGCTAGACAAGAGACAATAAACTTTTAAATATTTAGTACCTACCTATAATGTAAACACTCTTTCAGATCAAAGAGGATAGCTGCAGATATCTTATATCTAACTGTGAGGCTGAGTGTCTAATCGACAGCCATACATCCATACATCCATACTGCATATTTGTGGGTTGGAATAGATAACATTTATTGAACTTCTATTACATTCCTGAAGTGCCGGGCACTGGTGGCTCATGCCTGTAACCCTAGCTACTTAGGAGCCTGAGATCTAAGGATCACAGTTCGAAAGAGGCTCAGGGACAGCACTCAGGCCCTCAGTTCAAGCCTCACAACTAACTTTAAAAAAATTCCAGAAACTCTTCTCAGCACTTTTAAACTGTTTTTCTTTTTTGGCAGTACTGGAGATTGAAATCAATGCCTTGCACTTAACTAGGCAAGTGTTCTACCACTTTACCCATGCCTGTCTTTTAGTTTGCTTATCAGATGGGGCCTCACACTTTTGCCGAGGCCAGCCTTGGACCGGGCTCCTCCTTATGTCTACTTCTCTGGAACATGGGATTTCAAGTATGTACCACTGCTCCGGGTCCTTAAATATTATTGTTAGTAATTATCAATCACATGAGATAAGTAGAACCTCTTACAAAGAAAACACGGCTCTGAGCGATTGAGGAACTTTTTGCCCAGAGTTACACACAGAGGGGGTAGAAGCAAGACTGGACCCCAAAACCCATCCCTATTCCTTCCAAGATACCAAGAAAAAAATTCCACAACAGCAAAATGTACTCAGTGATCACAAGGATATTATCACAAGGATAATAAGAATGAGACAAGCTAAAAGTTAAAATGTGGGCAAAATGTAAAAGCTATTTCCTTCAGTAGCACAGAAAAGCAGACTCAGAATTACCAACTGTTACAACCCCTGCCTCATACACAGGGGCCCTTGCTTAAACTCAGACAGTCCACTAAGGCAACAATCTAGAATCTACAGTGTCTCAGAGTGATATTGATCAAGATGTGCTGTATTCATAAACTGCTTTGTTAAGTGGAAACTCCTCTGTACAACTACTTAAAGATAATAAGAGTTTTATTTTTTTTTAAAAAAAGAACTGTGTCTCTACAAGATCCAGACTAATAATAATAATGAAATATGATTTATAAAAGAACTTTTAGGGGGAAATCAGCAGAGAAAGGAGAAGGAAAGAAGAAGGTACTACGCTGTACTCTAAGGTAAACGATCTCAGTACATGATGTGCAGAAACATGAAGATATCATAATAAAAGTCACTAAGTACTATTTAGTGAAGATTAAGGAGGGAAGATCGAGGGATTATGATAGAGGGGTGATCTTGTTCAAAGTATATGTATCTATGAAATATGACAATGGAACACCCTTGTACAAATAATGTTTGTTCACTAAAAATATAATAACTGTTTTTGTAAGCCAGTTTTCTGGCTGCCCTGGCCTCAGTTTCTTTTTTTTTTAAATTTTATTTCATTTTATTTGTGAACAAACTATACAGAGGGGTTACAATTGCATGGGCAGGATAATGCGTACATTTCTTACCAAGCATTGCAGCCTCCTCCTTTGTTTACCCATCCCTTCCCAGCCTCCCCCCTCCCCCCCTGGCCTCAGTTTCTTGCTTGTAAAAGGAAGGGCTTTGGTTCTATCTGATTTCTAAGTTCCCATCTTGACCTAAATCAGATTTTTTTTTTCAGAAAAATGTTATTCCAACCCATGACCTCCTGGAACAGTAGGTCACATTTTGAATATGGAAAGTGGAGATTCGCAGTCTGTATTTCCAGACCCTCCTTCACTCCTCTCCTACTTTGGGATATTTCTTCACACTGGCTGAGGTAGGACAAAAGTGAACTCATATTTCTGCTTCACCTCCTCCTGGTGCAAAACCACCATCCTGCCTTCCTAGAATAAAAAAGCCATGTGTCCCTAAATCACCCTGGATGCTGGCAACTACCCCATCTGCACCATGCAGCATTGGGGTGCGGAGCTATGATTTAGTGCCCATCTACTTGTGTGGAAGTGATTAACAGTAAACTCATTCAGTCATCTGGACCCCCAAAAAGGATCTGCTGAAGGCCAGCACTTCTCCTGCCTGTTTACTGACACCTCAACACAACCCCACAGTCTCATTTTGGCCATCTGCCTCCTGCTCATTCCAGTCACTGGGCACAAGACCAAACCATGCTGTTCTTCTGCACAAAGATGTCCTTGAGGGAAAATTCAAAACACCAGCTTACAATGTTACATGAGGACCATGAAACTTTTTAAGCCAGCCTGATGCTAAATCACTTGGGTATGGCGGTGGTGTTGTACATATCATGCGCTCATGTTTGGCTGCCAGTCTGGAGAGATTTCGTTTTCTTCATCCAAATTTTCAGTGCTGTACATTTTAAGAGCCTTTTGCTTTTGCCTTTTGTGTAATTCTTCTTTCACCACCTCAAGGTATTTCATGCCTCAGTACCTTGTTTTTCCATTCCATATTTTCGTGTTGTTGCTTGCCAGTTATGTTTTTCTTCCTCTGCCTTTATTATTTTCCTTTCCTCTGGCAATCACACATACACACACACACACACACACACACACACACACACACACACACAAATCCCTTTTTAGTATTCAACAGGGTGCTACCCTGTTTTTCTTTCCCTGGATCTGAATTAAGTAGCCCAGGAGAAGGGGACTTGTCCCTAGGGATTTATGACAAGTATTTTATTGAGTAGCCACCACTCACTATGTTTATTTAGTATATTTTCCTATTCAATACTCAGAATCACTTTATAAAAAGTTGTTTTCCTAAAATAGTACTTTTCAGGCTTTCATGTACATATAATTCACTTGGGGATCCTATTACAATATAGATTCTGACTCCAGGCTTGAGTAGAACTGAGAATCTGAATCTCTTGCAAGCTACCAGTGGATAGCAAAGATGTCTATAAATTTGGTAATTGTGTTTATAACTGTGGCCATACTCTTATTTGAATAAGAAATTGATATGGGACATGAGTGGTTTGTGTCTGTAATCCCAGCTACTCAAGAGCCAAAGATCAGTAGAATTATGATTTGAGACCAGTCCATGAAAAAACTAACATGGCCCTCTCAAATAAGTTGAGTATCATGGGAGGAAGTGATAGGAGGATTGCTGTCCAAGGCCAGTCCCAGGCAAAAACATAAGGTTCTTTGAAAAATATCTAAAGAAATGGTCTAAGTCATGATTCAAGTGGTAGTGTGCCTTCCTAGTAAGCATTAGGCCCTGAGTTCAAATGCTAGTACCACAAAAAAAAAAGAGGTTGATGTAAAAATTCTACCTGCTATTAGCGTTTTTGGTCTACAGTTGAACGTTGCCTCTTCTCATTATCTTTCTATAAATTAAGCACTTCTGGAAAGGTAAACACTTTCACTATGGATGTCTTAATGTACAGTTGGAGACAATGAAAGAATGTGTGGCTTGAGAATAGTGAGTGCACAGAAAGAGATACCAAAAGGGGAGGGGAAATAGGAGGTGATACTTGCTGAAAGTAAACTAGTTAGAGATTAAGCAATAAGATGTCTTTCAGAAAGATATGTTTTTAAGGAAGACATCAGCCTGCTTAGCTTGGGAGGCAAGCCAAGGGATGAGAAACAGTGTCTGCCATCTTGGAAATTACTGATATGAGAGCCTGCTCCTGATTTATTCTCTCTCTCTCTCTCTCTTTCCATTTGTGTTCATGATTATCCTTTAATTACCCTCAATTTTACAGAACAGCACTAAGGTTCAGATACATTGGTTTTCTTTTCCCAAGATAATTACCAACTTAAATAGCATTCAGCTCATTCCTCCCATGACAAGCTGAGGTTTTTATTATAACCAAAGCTGATAAAACATGGGGACCCATGGTTTCCCTTATTTGTAATATCTAGTATATGTATGAGTCAAGCGGAAAAGGTCAGATAATGTGATGTCAGGAAAATGAACCGTTAGATGTGTATTTTAATGTTTTTTTCTTTCATGCATGTGTTTCTAACGCATTTATAAGATTATCTCTTTGTTGCTTTGTAGGTCCCTCCCCCACAGTATAACCCCTGCTTTCACTATATTTGATGTCAGTATAACTTGTGGAGGAGATGGGGAAAAACCAGTTGTTTAAGGATACAGGTGGACCTGTTGCAACAATGAGAAGTACAAGTTGTCATGTCCAAAACGAGCTTTACAACGTCGGTGGGGGGGAGGGGGGAAGGAGAAGGATTGGGATTGGGGGGGAGGGGGGAGGCTGGGAAGGGATGTGAAGGGTAAACAAAGGAGGAGGCTGCAATGCTTGGTAAGAAATGTACGCATTATCCTGCCTGTGTAATTGTAACTCCTCTGTACAGTATGTTCACAAATAAAATAAAATTAAATTTAAAAAAAAAACATGGAGAAATATGGGGAAGTCCACTAGAATTCCAGAAGTGAAGACAAACTTCTGACTTTGATGAAGCTTTTTATTTTGTAAGCATATGCAACTGAAAAGAAAACTATACTATTTTTATGGTACTTATAGCTTTGGAAGTAAAAGAGAAGGACAATCTTCAGGAGCAAAGAATGTGGGGAAAGGGTGTGTGAGTAGTATACAGGGGAACGCTCTGTGAGATTTATTTGGTGAACATCTGATCTTTTTTACCAGCTTGGAATCCTTAAGAGCAGGGAGTATCTGTCTCTGAGAACAGCCAATCTGCAAAGGAGAAATAGCTTAAGTTTGTGTTTAATTACATCCTCCCGACCTCCTGCTGACCTCTGGAGCCCTGTATTGCATAACGTACCCCTGCATGAATATATCTGTTTCTTCCTATTTTGAGTACATTTCTGTCTTCTAAAAAATACAAGGCTCACACCTGTAATCCTAGCTACTCTGCAGGCTGAAATCTAAGGATCACAGCTCGAAGCCAGCCCAGGCAGGAAGTCTGTAGACTCTTATCTCCAATTAACTTCTAAAAAAGTTGTAATTGTAACCCCTCTGTTCGGTATTTTCACAATTAAAAAATAAATAAATAAAAATTTTAAAATAAATAAAATAAAAAGTTGGAAGTGGAGCTGTGGCTCAAGTGGTAGAGTGCTAGCCTTGAGCACTGGACATTGTCCAGGCCCTGAGTTCAAGAGGAAGGAAGGAAGGGAGTGAGGGAAGAAGGGAGCATGGGAGGTAGGGAGGGATGCAGGGACGCAGCAAGGGAGGGAGGGAGGGAGGCAGGGAGGGAAGAATGTAAGTCATCTCATTGAATATACAAATAAAAAAATCAAAGGGTTGAGTGTGTTGCTCAAGTGGTAGAGCAAGGCCTAAGTTCAAATTCCAATACCACCAAAATTAATAAATAGAATAAATAAGCTTTGCATTCATTTTTATAGTCCTAATTTCTCCTTTCTATTTCCTTCTTTCTCCCCATCTTACTTCACCATCGATGTTTTGTGTGAGGAGTCAATATCCTCCACCTCACAAGCACACTTGGAAAGTCTCCATCACACTTTGAAATCAAGCAGTACATAATTCTTTTCCTACCTCTCTGCCCTTTTATTTCCTTGAAGATTCTTTCTCTTCCTCTCGCCATGTAGATTGCAGCTAGCTTTCATCAGTTCTCCATTTCCATATCCCGGACGCTCCCTCCTTGGAGAATTTCCACTACTGCCGTGGTTCAGTTACCAGTTACCATACTTTAGGCAGATAACTTCTTAGCACTAGACTGACCTTTCTACCTGGCAAGTAAACATTTCTACCTACCATTTTTTAAGTCATTTGCCAGTTTTGTAATTTCAGTATCACTGTCGGCCCATTCATCCAGGGTTACTTTGTATCATCTCACAATCCTTAGCTCTTAAGAGCTCAGAGATCAAAACCTATCAATTCAATCCACTCAATGCTTTTCCTTTTCTTCCTTCTTTCTTTCCTATTGCCACACCATATTTTAAAATCTTTAGTAGCCATGTAGTCTGTTCCCTTTGTTACATTCCATTATGATTTGGATATCAAGTGAGCCTTTCACCTCCACCACCACCACCACCACCACCACCACCACCACCACCACCACCACCACCACCACCAAAGTCCCTATAGTCACTTATATTGAATTGTTGGCTCCAACTAGTGGCACTACATTGGGAAGTTTTAGAAACTTTAGGAAGCTGGAAGAAGAAGGTCTCTGGAAACACATCCTTGAAGGCTGTATCTTGTTCCTAGCCCCTTCCTCCCTGTCTCCATGTGCTTCCAGTCTGCTATGAAGAAGTGATCTACACACATGCTCCCACCACCATGATGTTATAGCCCAGAACCAAGAGAGCTAAGGTCTCTGGACTTACACCTCTGATATGAGCCAGAATAAGTCCTTCCTCCTTTCAATTGTTTCTCTCAGATACCCGATCACAAAAATATGAACTAACATATTCTTACTGCCATTACCTTCCTTCCTCTAACTTCCTTTAACTCTCAACTGCTTTAACACACAAATTTCCCCAAAGACCAAGGTGAGGACACTGATTCCTTAAAACTTCCAACTCCTAATTGTCCAAATAAATAAGTTCAAATTCCTCATCCTGTTATTCAAAACTCCAAATGATAGCCTTATTATGAGCCTTAAGCCTCACAGCTAACTTATTTATACCTTATTATGCAGCCACTAGAACTACCCTGCTCCTTACTCTCTGAACAGCTCCTGTGCTTATCTTCTTCTGGGCCAGTACTCACTGTTCCTCTGTTATGTCTTTTGCATCAAACTCAGCTCCCTGCTTATCAACATTAATCTCAAATCACAACAAAGTTGTTTGTAACACACTCAGTTTGATATAGTCTCTTCCCAGCTTTGACACTCCTAAACTTGTGTTCTTACATATCTTAGTAACGTTTTTCCTAATGTTTCTTATAATAATGTATAACTTCTAATAAAATATGCATACCTCCCATAGAACCTAGAAGCAAAGATAATATACTTAGCCAAATAGCTACACCCAAAATAGTTTCCTAAAGACCAACATAGCCACCACCACCCCCTTTTATTGGTTTATTTCCTTTTGTAACCTAACCACATTAGAAATCCCTGAATGAAGGGGGCACAGCTCAGGAAAGTCCTGTGGTTTTGATGATAGTACTAATAAATATTATTTGTTAACCACTCACAAATATATAACACTGACAGTAAAATGTAAAGCAGTTCCATAAACTTTACATAGATAAGACAGGGTTCTAAGGCTAATCATTAATAGCTTTTACTCAAATCAGGAAGAATTTAAGAGACTGACTAATCAAATCAGACCACACAACAGTGTGAGCTCAATTTACTTTTAAAATCAGGTGTCCACATAAAAAAAATAATACACTATGATCAGGTAGGCTTCATCCCAGAGACACAGGGATGGT
>NW_012267218.1:35783418-35792797 GCF_000151885.1 Dipodomys ordii
CTAACAATGTTCAAGAGGAAGTGTACTCATTACCTCACTCATGTAACTGTAACCCTCTGTATAGTATCTTTACAATAAAAAAAATAAAAAATAAAAAAATAAAATCAGGTGTCCAATACTATTGCTATGGTACAAACTCAATTTTGTAACTTTCAATTTACATTAAAAACCCAAGTCAATGCAAATATTTCCTAAAGTTGGCCACATTTCTGTATTATTTGAAATTTATATACTTATCTTGAAAATTCCAGAGATACTTTCATCTTGATAGATAGAGCTGAAATTCAACTCCAACACTTCTTAAAATGAATGTGTCTTAAAAGGAGATGCTCGATAATTCAAATAAACCATGGGACTTACTTGCCTGTAGACAGCTGCAGAAATTTAAAGTAGGATTCATTTATTTTCAAAACATTTCTAAGATTTGTCTGCAAATGTAGGGGTCGCCCCCCCGCCCCCGGTAAATATCCGTGTCATTCTTTAAATCTTGTAATGCTGGGAAGCTCAAAATAATGAGAGGTATCTAGTTACCTGTGGTGTGTGAACATGAGAGTAACTATTACATTCTCTTGCTTTGTTTTCCTCTGTAGTTTCTAGATAAATATATGTAGATGTTTTAAATAAACAATAAGTAGATCCGATAAACTGTGTTTCTCCAAGGCCCTTCATAAGAAAACAGCTCAGTATATTCCATCTTGCCAACAAGTTTCCATGACCTAGCCATCTGCCTGCAGAGAAATCAACCAAGTTTCTGTGTCATGCATCAACCACTTCTTCCCAACCTCTCACAATCTGGCATACATTATGAGTGCAAATGAGAAGGACATTCACAGCCTTGATCCTTTCCTCCATCACATCATACAAAGAACCTATATAGTTCTCAGCATCGAAGTGTGAACAAATGATGCAATGGAAGGAACACCCACTCATCTTCTCATTTCATTTTTGCAAAACAGCAAAACCTCACATGGGAGGTATTACATCTGTCACCACTGGAATCAGCTTTGCCACATTTAAACTGCTTAAATTTCTCACTGGTGAGAGATTAGGCTATTCTAACTTACGTTAGCTAATGTCATAAAGGAATTTGTGCTAAACATTTCTTCTGTGGTTTGAATGGGACCCCCCAGAAATCTATGTGTTGGAAATTTAATTCCACTTCAACAGTATTGAGATTTGGGGCCAGTAGGAACTACTTAAGTAATAGGTCTCTTCGCTCATTAATTGATTTCTACTTGATAGAAAGAAGGAGTTTCTCTTTCTCTTTTCTTGGCCCTTTCACATTTTTCCAAGGGAGGGCATGGCATGTGGCAAGAAGGTCCTTAGCAGATGGTACCTTGATCTTGACCTTGCAAACTGCAAGAATATGAGAAAAAGATAAGTTATTTCTGTTCCTTATACCTAGCCTCAAGTATACTGTTACAGTGGCACTAAATAGACTACATCAAGTCCTATACACTATATATGTTGTTTCAAAACATATTTTAAAAGACCCTAAGACCCTTTACTCTACAAGACAAAAATTTCTTCCAGGAAAACCATGGTATTTTCTTCTTCTGTGATATTTTCCAAAAGCTTCACAATAGTCAAAGCCATTATAACCATCCCATTAGGGCTGGGAAGGTGGCTCAGGGGTAGAGCGCTTGCCTTGCATGCCTAAGCCCTGGGTTTGATTCCTCAGCACCACATAAGCAAAAAGAAAAAAGCTGGAAGTGGCGCTGTAGCTCAAGTGGTAGAGTGCTAGCCTTGAGCTGAAGAGCTGAGGGACAGCGCCCAGGCCCAGAGTTCAGGCCCCACGACTGGACCCAAAAAATAAAAAATAACGATCCCATTAGCTTCTAACCTCCTTCCCATTACATTGTACCCTGTTTCTTCAGTCTTTTGCCAATAACAACCATTCTCTCTTCCTCTGGTAATAGTCCTGTGCTATCCTCCCACCCCCACCCACCCCCCCACCAGAGGATATCTTCTGAATTTTTAGATCTATGGTTCTGAGGGATTCATAACATGAACCAAACTAATCTAATGAAAATAATGACCAAAGGCAACTAGGTTGCTAAGCTGGTAAGATGCAAACTAGAACATCCAGTGGCTATGTTGTCACACATAGGGAAAAAAAAATCAGAAAAGGGTCAACATAGAAGAAAGAAATAAGGGGCTGGGAAGTTGGCTCAGTGGTAGAGCGCTTGCCTTGCATGCATGAGGCCCTGGGTTCGATTCCTCAGCACCACATAAGCAGAAAAAAAAAGCCGGAAGTGGCGCTGTGGCTCAAGTGATAGAGCGCTAGCCTTGAGTTGAAGAGCTGAGGGACAGCGCCCAGGCCCAGAGTTCAGGCCCCACGACCGGACCAAAAAAAAAAAAAGAAATAAGGATCTAGATCACATCATATGAGTGACCCAGTTATAAACCCTTAATACACTTCTCTTCTGTTTCCATTAGTTACAACTGAATATGTTCCAAATGTTCAGTATTTATAAGATGACAATACTCATAAAAGCCAGATTTTGCAGAACATTATTATAGCAGGTGCCTTCTGTATTTTAACTGACTTAATCTTTACCACAATCCTATGACATAGGTATTATTCTTATCATCATCTCCATCTTATAAATTAGGAAACTAACAACCTTAAGCTATCCCCCTAACATATGATTGAGTCAGGATTTAAACTTAAGTAACCTGGCTCCAGATTTAGTTCTCTGACTGTTTAAAGAATGGCCCACAGACTGGATCGAGTCTAAAACATCTATCTGCCTTTATCATGGTTTAAGAAATATTACTTAGCCTATAGCCCAAGCACAGTGATTTAGACATAAATCATTACCTCCTTTTAAATGTTCTTAAGTTTCTGTGAATAATGTCATTGTCACTTGGTAATCCCAAAATCCATTACTTCTTGACTCAATTCCAGTGTTTCAAAATAGTTATTTGAGATATTTTTACTTCTCATGGCTCTGGGTTAGTAGTCCTCAAAGAAACTTTTGATAGGCTAAAAATATTATGAGTTAAAGCTACTCATCTAAGGAGCTTATGAATGGTTTCATCTCAGTGGACCTTGCCCTGTGCAGGCAGGGCAAGGGCAAAAGAATCATAATCCCGGTCAAAAGCAAAGTTCAGAAAGTAATTATTAGGAAATCAGTCATATCAGAGGGCCATAGGATGGGCTACAAATGAACTAAGAAATGCACTTCTAGCCTGTGCTCTGTTTTGACCAAAGGAGTAATATGTTAGATATAAAGTTAGTTCAGTATAGATATAGATATAACCTAAGTATCTCTTGAACAGTCATGCCACAAATGAAGGTTAAATGGACAATAAACGTAAGAAAAAATGCTCGACATTGTTACTCACCAGGGAAAAGATCCCGATGCACACCCACTATAATGGCTAAAATTAAAAAGACTGACAATAGCAAATGTTTGAAAGGATGTAGAAGAACAACCGGAACTCTTAAACACAGTTAGCAGAAATTTTAAAAAAGGTTGGTAGTTTCTCATAAACTTAAAATATATCTGCCCTTTTGACCCAGTGATTCTGTTTCTACATATTTACCCAAGAGAATTTGAAAACATGTGTTCCCAAAAAGATTTATTCAAGAATGGACACAGCCCAAAGCTAGAAATAAGCCCAATACCAGTTAGAAGTTGAATGAAGAAATATTTTCCATTTATTTCTACAATAGAATACTATTCCACAATAAAAATAGACCACCAATGCACACAACCACAGGGAACAATTCTGTGGGAAAAAAAACCTGAATGTATAAGACTATATCCTAAGCTTGGCGCCAGTGGCTCACACCTGTAATCCTAGCTACTCAGGAGGCTGAGATCTGAGGATAGCAGTTCAAAGCCAGGCGGGGCAGGAAAGTCTGTGAGACTCTCATCTCCAATAAACTACCAGAAAACCAGAAGTGGCACTGTGGCTCAAATGCTAGAGCACTAGCCTTGAGCTGACGAGTTGAGGGACAAGGCCCAGGCCCAGAGTTCAAGCCCCATGACCAACACACACACACACACACACACACACAAAAATATATATATATAGGTCCAAATGCCAAATGCTAATTTAAGAATAAATACCATCAACTGGCTATCTTCAGAGAAGGTTAAACATGTCATGATTTGGGATATAGAAGGTGCACTTTACTTTGGACATTGGCAAGTGTTATCATTGTATCTAATAATCCAGAAAGCTCAGAACCAAGGTTGTCATTGTTTATCTCACAGTTTGTGCTTGCTCTATTCAGGACACAACAGAGCTCTAGTGAAAAGATCTTGGACACAAAGCAAAGGGCCATGAAATGTCAATTAAATCAATATCAAAGGAAAGGATCATAAAATATATTGTTTCCTTACAGCTTCTTATTTTGCTATAAATGTCAAGTAGTACTTTTTAAACTGTTTATGTAAGATTTTAATTAAGTAAAATCAGAATTATTCAGCATCCCATATAAGAAATATTAGAGGGCTGGAAAGGTGGCTCAGTGGTAGAGTGCTTGCCTTGCATGCCTGAGGCCCTGGGTTCGATTCCTCAGCACCACATAAGAAAAAAGAAAAAAGCCGGAAGTGGTGCTGTGGCTCAAGTGGTAGAGTGCTAGCCTTGAGCTGAAGAGCTGAGGGACAGCACCCAGGCCCAGAGTTCAGGCCCCATGACCAACAAAAAAAAAAAAAGAAAGAAATATTAGAAAAAACTTTCATGAGAAAAAATGAACACATTATAGTACCGTATGTTGTACAATATATAGTTTATAAAGAATTGATTTAATGCCGGGCACTGGTGGCTCACGCCTGTAATCCTAGCTACTCAGGAGGCTGAGATCTGAGGATCGCGGTTCAAAGCCAGCCCGGGCAGGAGAGACCGTGAGACTCCTATCTCTAATAAACCACCAGAAAACCGGAAGTGGCGCTGTAGCTCAAGTGGTAGAGTGCTCGCCTTGAGCTGAAGAGCTGAGGGACAGCGCCCAGGCCCAGAGTTCAAGCCCCACGGCCGACCAAAAAAAAAAGAATTGATTTAATTCATGATATAGCTAGTGAAAAAATATTTTTATGAGTCCAACTCTTAAAGATATTTACATTTGCAGAAGGATAAAAACAATCTAAAGAAAATAATACCTAATTTCACTTTCAGGAGGCTAGAGTAGGATTGTGAATTTGAGGCTGGGCTATAGGACAAATAAAAACAAGAAGAGCAGGAAAAGATACAGGAGGAAGAGCAAGGGGAAGAGAAGAAGAGGAGGAAGGAGGAAGAAAATAAAAAAGAGGAGAAAGGAATGTTAATAATATGTTAGCACACAATGAATGAAATAATAATAATGAAATAATGAGGATTTTGTGTTTTTTTCTTTATATGCTTCTGGATTTTTCAGTTTTCTATAATGGAAAAATGCAATAAGTTTTCTGTAGGTAGGTACACTTTTTATTGCAAATGGAATTTAATTTAAGCCCAGTCCTAAGGGCTCATGCTTGTAATCTTAGCTACTCAGGAAGTTGAGATCCGAGAATCATGATTCCGAAGTCAGCCCCAGCTAAAAAGTGAGAGACTCTTATCACCAATAAACTACTCAGAAAAGCCTGGAAGAGACACTGTAGCTCAAGTAGTAGAGTGCTAGCCTTGAGAAAAAGAAGTTCAGGGACAGTGCCCAGGCCCTGAGTTCAAGTTCCAGGCAAAAAAATAAAATAAAATAAATACAAATGTATTGTTTGTGTCATCCAGGCTCTGGGAAGAAGACAGTGGAGCTGTGAGGTAAATTAGTATTGCAAAACAGCTACCTAGTGAGAGGCTCCCCTTCCTCCAACTACTTTCAAATTTTTTTGAAAATACCCACTCTGTTTTCTTTTTTAACTTTTTTTTTCTTGTCAAGGTGATGTACAGAGGGGTTACAGTTACATAATTAAGGTAATAAGAATACTTCTTGTCAAACTCAGTACCCCTTCCCTCATTTTTCTCCTACTTTCCCTCCCCCCATCCCTCACCCAAGTTGTTCAGATCATTTCCAACATTTCTTCCATTCCAACATTTCTTGTGCATTTCGCTGTTACATTGGTTGTCCTGTCCTTTTTCTCAGCATTCTGTTGTTCCTCTCCCCTTCCTGAATTCAAATAAATGTATATACAATACAACTGCTCTATTTTTTTAAGTATGGAGACACACCAAAATAACAAGCCAACAAGGTTTTTTCATAAAACTGCAAAATCCTTTCTTCCAAAACCCTAGCCATCTCCAACCCTCGGGCAAGACCAACAAGGTGCCATCTCTCAGCCAAGGCAGACAGACAGACAAACCCTGCTCCACACACCATGCCATCTGGTTAAATCTCATCATAGGCCAGAAAAGATAGTAAATTGGGCTTACCTCTTCTCCCACTGGTCTGTCTCCATGAAAGGGATCTATATGGCTGCCTATGTGTGAAAACCAAATGCCTTCTGTACCTCCTACTACACCTCTAACCAGTGACAAAAGAACACAATGTTCTTGTTACTGTGGAGCACACCACACAGAGTTGAGCAGAAGAAAGTGTGCAGTCATGAAGGCCTCCATGAAGAATTGTCTATCCCAAGGATCATCTCTGGACCCCACTGAAATTAAGTAAAATTTAGTGAAAAGCCAGCTGGCTGCTTTATTAAGTTTTTGCTTATTTGGTTGGATGTTTTGTTTTTGCTTTTAGGTTTTGTTGGGGGGTTTTTTCTAGATAGAATGGAAGAGCTTTTTATAACCAGAAAAGTTAATCTGTTCTACAATATTGTTTTAATTCACTTTGTGCCAGGATTGGGTTTTAAACCCAGGACCTGAGCAATGTTCCTTAGCTTTCAAACTCAAGGCTGGTGCTCTACCACTTGAGCCACAGCTCCACTTCTGGCTTTTTGGTGGCTAACTTGGGATAAGAATCTCACAGAGTTTCCTGCTCAAGGCTGGCTTTGAACCATGATCCTCAGCTCTCAACATCCTGAGTAGCTAGGATTGCAGGCATACACCACCATTGCCCAGATGTAACAGCTTTAATTTTAAAAAACTAAAACATTTTATTTTATCATAGAGAAGACCAGATGACCTGCTAGGTTACACACTCCAGAGTAGAATCATGCAAATATAGAAGTCTTTGTCACAAGTGCCTAGTGAAGCGATGTGATGTGACTAGAATAGGAGAAAACCCTCAAAACAGAGATAAGGAGATACACATTCTTATTTCTCCCAAGTCAGGTATGTTTCTTCGAGGTAGCACTCTGGCAATTCTTCAAAGATTCATGAGATGATGAAATATCCTTAGCCAAAAGACATGAATAGCCAACTTGCTGGTTCTGAGATAAGGCTGGATGAGCACTCTAGAAAACAGAGTTCTCCCTTCTACTTGGACAGGGAAAACCTTCCAAGTGGCAACTAAGCTTTCCCCACTGGATAAATGACTAATTATTTCTGATGGCCTCTACTACCCCCTCACCTGCCCTACAGAGGAGCAGATCTACTCAGTGAGGAGGGTGGTAATTACTGGTGATACTTCCAAACACTCATTAGCTAAGCTCCTGGGTCCTAAGGAGACAGATAGGGGATACACGGGGATTACCTCGTGACAATGCCAAAAGGAAGCTGAAGCCGTTTGAAAGCAAAATGTGGTGCTGGTAATTTCTAAAAAGAAAATTCGAAAATGTTATGCTTAAATACAGACTCTAATGTTTTACGGCAACATATCTTCCAACATCTCAGAGGTGTCTCTTACCTACCTCCCTTTCTCTTCCTATTGGATATTGGAACTGCAGCTGGGACCTCTGCTTCAAGCTTGGTTTTGCCTCTGAACCTCTTCCCAGACTCTCAAGGTCTCTGTAGACACGGGTTGCCTCTTCTGCTCTGGCTCTTATGGCCTTCAGCACAGTAGCAGGAAAAGCACATGAAACACACAGGGAGATTGGGTAGTTGTTTGTTTTTTTTTTTTAGTCAATATGCTCCAGCACTTTCACTAGAATACAGTATGTTCAACCAACACAGGGTCACTATGATTAATAGTATGAAATTTAAAAGCCACTTGTGAACACGTGGTGAGAATCATGTTGTATCACAACGAATGGTCACTGAGCTTTCTTGTTCTTAAGGAAGATTTCTGACATTATTGAGATTGCAACCCAGAATTTGTTTAGGCTAATGAAATGTTATAGGGGAAAATACAGAGAAGGTGAATTTAACTGTGAAATGACCTTGTGAGTTATTCCCAGACTCTCAAACTGTTCTCTCATTCTTTCACAAGAAAAAGTACATAGAGAACCATGATCGACAGAATGATGGAGCCTTTTCTATTTATGACACAACTAGGGTTTAATTTTGGAGAAAGGAAATCAGATTTCAAAAGACAGACCCTGTTGGAAAGTCACCAATTGGCCACAAACAAAAAATGTCTGTAATGGACCAATTTTCCTCACTATAGCTGGGAGTTTTGTTCTTATTCTTTTGACCCTTTCTTTACTTTTTCAGAGCTCAGGACTAAACTCAAACCCTTGCACTTACTAGACAAGTGCTCTTCTACCAAGCTAAATTCCCAACCCCCAACTTTTGACTCTTTTAAATGTGCTTCTTCTAAGAGCAAATCCTCAATTTTTCTCCTGGCTGATCTGTAAAAAGAGATTGATCTTCAAAGGTATTTTGACTTTTAAGAGAGAGAAAAAAAAAAAGCCAGGCACCAGTGTCTCATGCCTAAAATCTTAGTTACTCAGTTCAAAGTGAGCCTAGTCAGAAAAGTCTATGAGACTCCATCTTCAATTAAGTAGCAAAAACCTAGGCTGGAAGTATGGCTCAACACTAGTTGTGAACAAGCAGCTGAGCAAAATTATGAGACATTGAGGTCAAAAGAAAGAGAGGAAGAAAGAGGAGGAAGGAAGGAAGGAAAAAATTCAAAGTATTTAAACCCTATCTAGTAGATACTTTTTAAACATTTTAAATAATGACACCAATATAAAATATCTAAACAGAAGAAAAATTTATCAGGAGTAAAATTTTGAATATTTCATATTAAAAGGGTCTTTGTGAGGCTGGGAATGTGGCTTACTGGTACAGTATTTGCCTAGCATGCATGAAGCCCTAGATTGGATTCCTCAGTACCATATAAACAGAAAAAGCCTGAAGTGGAGCTGTGGCTCAAGTGGTAGAGTGCTAGCCTTGAGCAAATGAAGCTCACAAACAGTGCCCAGGCCCTGAGTTCAAGCACCAGGACTGACAAAAAAAAAAAAGCTTTAACATAAGATTTTTTATTTATTTTTAATTTTTTTGCCAGTCCTGGAGCCTGAACTCTGGGCCTGGTTGCTGTCCCTCAGCTCTTCAGCTCAAGGCTAGCACTCTACCACTTGAGCCACAGCGCCACTTCCGGCTTTTTCTGTTTATGTGGTGCTGAGGAATC
>NW_012267218.1:35794982-35875983 GCF_000151885.1 Dipodomys ordii
AGGTGGCTCAGTGGTAGAGTGCTTGCCTTGCATGCATGAGGCCCTGGGTTTGATTCCTCAGCACCACATAAGCAAAAAGAAAAAAGCTGGAAGTGGTGCTATGGCTCAAGTGGTAGAGTGCCAGCCTTGAGCTGAAGAGCTGAGGGACAGCGCCCAGGCCCAGAGTTCAGGCCCCAAGACCGGACCCAAAAATAAATAAATAAAATAAAATAAAATTTCACCACTTATTTTATCAATAAATCTCATACCAAAACAAATGGCATATTCCTCTCTATCCAATTGCTGTTTCTCATCTAACAGTCTTTCCTGTACTTGTTCATAATCTGACTCTCACTAAAGGACAAGGTATTCTGTATGGTCATCCAAAGCTGAGAAGGAGACAAACTCTTTCAATATAATAAGAAGTGCTATCAGGAAAAAAAAAAATCTTACCACTTAAATCTTTTCCCCTATAATTTCCTTTAAAGCGAATATTTTCTATCCCTTCTCTGCACTTAGAAGATGGAGAATTCAAAGTCCCTGTTTTGTAAACTACTACCACCAGTAAAGCAGAAAATGGCAGACAAATGTCCTCTGTTGACAGACACAAAATTAAGAAGGGACTGGAGGAAAAGGAAAAATAAAGAAGCAAAGCACTCGGGTTCTTTAAAGCAAAGAAAGAAGTAGAGAGATCATAAAAAAAGAGTCAAAGACTTTTTCTATAGATTGACTACATAAGCCCATATATTTTAGACTAAAGTATTCAAGTATTTAGACTAAAGCTCTCCCATAGGGAGAGTTCAGAGACAAGTTGAATTTTCTAATTTTCACTACCCTTGAAGACCTGGAACCAGCAGTGGGTCTAAGCCTTTGAAATGGTGTTTCTAGATACATGTATGCTTGACTAGCTACTAACATTCTTTATTATGGACTATAGAGCCTCTCTTCCAGGAAAGAGAAATTACTTGGACATTTTAATACTGGAATCTAACAGTCTTTGGTTGGATCTTTAATCCAAGTGAGTTTTGAAATAGCATTCTGTTTGCTTTCCCAGCACATGAATTGTTGAGGATGCATCCAAATTCATTCCCAAAGAAAGAGAAAGTGGGCTTCATTTTAGAGTTCTTAGGGTTGCCCAAAGAACTGTTTTAAGTCCCTCCTGGGGCTTTTCAGTTTTGTGGGCTCACAAAACTGAACAGTTCAGGGATCTTGCCCCTTAGAGGACTTACCTCCCCCAAGTTTGATATTGTTCAGCTACAATAGCTTCAAGATCTGCTTCTAGCAATTCTTCATCTGAGTAAGCTCCAGTTTGTGGCTCCAAAAGGAGATTCCTAGCAAATCCAGGATCACAGTTTCCAGCCTATTAGAGGGAAAATCGTGGCACAATGTTTCTTTTGTCTGTCATTTTGTCTATCATTGACCCAGTTTGGAGCGTGTACCCTGTCTGAACAGTGATTGTAGCCAAAAAAATGGACTGCACAGCTTGCCTCTGCCTAATGTGGTTACATGTTCTGCGCTCTCAAACCCAGTTGAAGTTAGCCTCACATGCACAGCACATGGACCAAGAATGAAGAAGAGTACTGTCCAGGTAAAACTGTGCCCCACAAAAGGTTCTACATGTCCTGAATGGCTAAATTCATAAACATTCATTACACTTACCCAACTTGGCAGGGATAAGCAAAAATTACTTCATAGGGGAAAAAAACGAAATTTTGGAACAGAAGTCATAAAGCATGAATTAGGAGTCTGACAGGGTGAAGAAGCTGTGGTGATCACCCAAATGTGGGAGACCACTACACAAAAATGCAATGGACATACAAAAAGGCACAATCTTTTCCAGGAAAAAAATGAATGAGTAGATGCAGGTGTTTGTGGAAACTGAAATAATTGCATTTATAAAAGTAGGCAGATCATGCTGGTCCTTACACATTCTACATAGGAATATGGCATTTTTCCTGCCTGAAAAGAGGAAAAACAGAGATACAGAAGAGTTTGGACACTTGTACGTATTAAAGGAGTGTTGGATGGGAGATTAGATCTTTGAGAACAGAAGAGAATCTCAGGCAAAAAATGCCTTAAATAACCTGAAGTAAGGGCATTGATTAGAGAACTAAAGAAGGTAAAACTGATGCACCAGGCTGACTACCTGGATATGGCAGGCGGGATAGAAAGGGAAGCCTGCTTACTCAGGCTTCTACCTTAATGGCTAATGGCACAAAGTGAAATGAGAACTCAATAAAATAAAGCATCCACGAAGACGGTCCATTGTGTCACCATTTAGTCTGAGATCTAACTTTCCAACTTGAATTTTTAATAGAAATACATACCAACAATTTTAGTTGTCTTTCCATATTTATAGAAGGTCTTACACAACAAATCATTCCATTCACAAGTTCATCCTGCAGTCTCCCACCCCTGTCTCCCCCCACACACTGCATCTGTTCAGTGTGGGTTATTTATGATGCAGCTGTTGGAGCAGTTGGGATATGAATGGTACTCTATCACAACACAAAACAAATAATTCCACCCCATCATCTTGGCTCTTGTTAATTTCCAGATCAATAAAATGACATATTGGGGAAAAGGCTTTATCATCCAGTCAAGTCTGTAAATAACTTAGCTAAGGTCACTCTTTGAACAGTGAAACTCTCATGGTAACATATTGTCTTTTAAAACAGCAAACTTTTAGTGACAACAGAGTCCATATGAAACCATGCTGGCATTTATGTGTGAGTGAGTGAGTGTGTGTGTGTGTGTGTGTGTGTGTGTGTGTGTGTGTGTGTGAATGATAGCACTGTAGGATCTCCTTTTTAAGCTTTGCAGCTGTTAATAATGGGCCTCTGCCCAAGTGTGGTTTTATTATACATACACATTTATCATCTATCAAGTATATTGGCTGGAAAAGGTTTTATACATTTCATGACTTGTAACACTCTTGCTTCTAAGTATTCTGAAACCAGTGAAACACACTCCTATTTTTCCTGCTCTCCAAGAAAAAAAAAAAAAACTGAAAGGCTGACTTTGTCTGAGAGATGACAGGATTAAATTGCATTTATGCTGAATCCGCAGTGGGTAAGGAGCATGAAGCTATGTTATAGATGAATCAGCTGATTCTTTGTGTTTTCAAAGCTACTGGCAAGATTAGCTAATAAAAATGCAAGAAAATAACTTATCTAACCAACACTGGACAGCACAGAAAACAAAAATGAGATGAGACAGTTATAGCACCTTCAAAAGATAAGTGCTCAGCCACTCACCCTAGAACCTAAATTAGGAGCTGTATCTCCAAAGAAGTGGATAGACATGTGCCCAAAGTGCTATGTGAAGGGAAGATTTTCCATTGTGCTACATGACTCTTTTGGGTCTTTTCCACCAAGAGAATACAGGGAAGAACACACTAGCTATCAGAAAACATCTAGGAGTATCAGTCCAAACTAAAGGACTTAGGTTAAACTGATAGAGTCTCAGATTGAACAGAGTTCACTTTGGCTCAGACCATCAGGCCCAGAGCTCAATTAGAACCAACCTGGACTGCAAGTAAATGGGAAACACATTTCTACTCATGGCCTAATATTGCTATATTTTTTTTCCTCAGCTAAAAATTCACTCTACCTTAATGGGAAATCACTAGTTAGAGCTTTGCTTTCATTTCTGGTTGTTGTTGTTGTTTTAATCCTCTGGAAGCAAAGGAATTTATCCCTTTCTTTCCAAATAGATGAAGCTCCCTGTTTAAATTTCTTTTTGGTTTCACTAATGTCTTCTTTTACTCTATTTCCTGTCATGGTTTGTTTACCTATCGCTCCTCCTCTTATTTTCCCATCTCTACTTCTCCTCTACTTTTTTCTCAATTAATACATTTCTCTCTTTCCTTGCCTATTCATGTCTACTAAAATTTTCTTTCATTAGAAATATTAAAGTTTTATCCTCAGAAACTTATGTCAAACAGAAAAGCTACAACAAGCAGATTGAGAAAATAACTCTCTTCTGAATGAGCAATACTGAGATAGTCATCAGGTAAATTTCTTAAAGTCTGACCCCAATATTGTCAAGAATCTAGTCATCCAAAGAAACATAGGTCCCATGGTTTCCCTTATTTGCAATAACTAGTATACGTCTAGGATAACCTTAGCAGACAAGTAGAAAAGGTCAAAAGCTATGCACATATGACCATATAACATGGTGCTAACCCCAAGATAGAGACACAAGAGGGTTTATCTTTGTTGCTGTTGTTTTTAATGTACTTATAATGTACTATGTGATTTCTTTTGTTTCTTTTGTATGTTCTTCCCCCATGGCATAACCCCTGTTTTCACTGTATTTGATTCTGGTGCCCTGCATCTTGTATATACATTTTTTCTAATTTGTTGAGGGAAAGGGAAATAACAAAATGCTGAAACAAGGATACAGGCTGAGCCATTGCAAAAATGAGATGTACAAGACACTCTGTTGAAAATGAACTTTACAACTTCAGCGGGGGAGGGAGGAGTTGGGGAGGTAGGGAGGGAAGGGATGGCTGGGGAAAAAAACCAAGGAGGGGTTAATGTACTCATTACCTTACTCATGTAACCTCTCTGAACAGTATCTTTACAATAAAATATATATTTTAAAAAATAATCTAGTCAAGATGGTATATGCCTGATAGAAATCTCAGCTAAGGGAGGCTGAGGCAGAAGGACCTTGAGTTTGAGGCCAAACTGAGAAATCGAAAGACACTCTATCTCCTAAATCAAAACAAACAAATTATATTAGTATAAATTATACCATGTAACAAGGCTACAATCAGAGTCAGTCCTCAGATTCACATTTCTCAACACTTTAATCAGCACACTATTGAAGACTGAAGGGGATAATACACGTCGGAGCCCTATTAAACTGCCTCTGCATGATTTGAGGAATACCACCAGTCCTCTGCCAACTCTGGAGTGGCTAATGGATAAAATAATAAAGCAAGGAAGTTTCTCCAGAATAGCTCAACCATGTTTCCTCCAAACCATGAGTAATTGGCTATTTAATCAAATTCAATTAGTGATTTTAGGAGCACAAAAAAGACTGTTCAAATGCTAGAGAGAGTGATTTGAAGGCCTAGGGCACGAGATGGGACCCTTTGAGGACGCAAGCAACAGAAATCCAACTTGAACATCTGTAAATGAAGCGGAGAATAATTCATTCACAAAATCCAAGAAAGGACTGAAGGATCACAATAAAAGAAAACTACTCAGAGAACTTGAATGTAGAAACCACTGTGATTCCATCTCCCATTTCAGAGGCTCTCTTCTCAGAAGACTATCTCTCACTACAGATCTGTTCCTCCAACGGGGCAGCAAACAAAGACTCAAGAGCCCTCCTAAGCTTTGTAATCACCGACATGTCCAAAGAACTGACTCCCTTCTTCATTCCAGTTTGAAAACTTGCCTAACGAATTCCCTGGCTGACTGCTAATCAGCTGGGGCCATACAGCACATGACTTGTACATAAAAGATCACAGCAGCTGTCTTTGGAACCATGTGAAAGGAGGGAGGAAAGGAGAAGTTCTCAAAGCCCCAGAGGTTATTAGGCCTCCAAGTAATAAATGCACAGAGCCCCCGACACTCAAGCTATAAAGTTTAAATTAAGTAAAGTCATGTTTTATTTTGTTTTTGTCCATCATGGGGCTTGAACTCTGGGCCTGGGCACTGTCCCTCAGTTCTTCAGCTCAAGGCCAGCACTCTACCAATTGAGCCACAGAGCCACTTCTGGTGGTTCATTGGAGATAAGAGTCTCATGAACTTTCCTGCCTGGGCTGGCTTTGAATCATGATCCTCAGATCTCAGCCTCCTGAGTAGCTAGGTGGCATGCACCACCAGCGTCTGGCTTAAAGCCATCTTTCTTAAGTAACCCCCTTAACCAAGCAAGTTTACAAACTACTAGGATAAACTCATGTCCATGCAGTGGCTTCTTAAAAAGCAGCACCTCCATTTCTAAGATGACACCAAACTCCTGGGGATACTGGATAAATGATTATCTTTTTTTTAAAGGGAAGGACAAGGGGCTGGGAATGTGGCTTAGTGGTAGAGTGAGTGCCTACCATGCATGAAGCCCTGGGTTTGATTCCTCAGTACACATAAGCAGAAAAAGCTGGAAGTGATGCTGTGGCTCAAGTGGTAGAGTGTTAGCCTTGAGCAAAAGAAGCAGACGGTAGTGCCCAGGCCCTGAGTTCAAGCCCCAGGACTGGCAAAAAAAAAAAAAAAGGGAGAAGGTCAGCTAAGGCACTAGTGGCTCATGGCTGTAATCCCAGAAACTAAGAAAGTTGAGATTTGTGAAACCTCATTCAAAGCTAGCTTGAAAGATCTCCAACTAACCAGCAAAAATTTGGAAGTGAGTGTATGACTCAACTGGTAGACCTCCATCAGTGAATGGAAAATGTCAAGCAAGATGCACAATGCCCTAAGTTCAAGCCCAATACTGGCACAAAAATAAATAAATGAATAAAATCATAGAATCAAAAGGTATTATAAACCACATCTGAGTCTTTTAAATTCTCCTCACCTTCTAGCCACCTTGCTTTTTAAAGGAATAAAAACTGATTTTTACTTGCATTATTCAAGAAAGCATTTTAGTAGCATCAGCTCATGAAAGACCAAACACTATTAAAAGGTTAAAACAGAAAAGGCTTTGTACAAATATGATTTGCATATTAGTTCTATTTTCTTAAATATTTACATCCACTCTGCTAGACTATTATCTTTCAGAGTGCTGTCTACTTGCCTTATAGGAATTAATAGTGATGCTGACATTAAGTTCCCATCAGTGGCAGGGTGGGTAAGATGTTTGTCAGGTTTATTTCTATGAAGAATTATGCTTGAGGTTATCATACAGTCAAATAAACTCTGGGGTCCAGAGGACTTGAGGGGCCCTGTTTTGCATTGAACAACGTGATTTTGTTCTGAGGTTAAGTCTGTATGACCCAAAGTACGGGCCAGTATGCAAAGAGTCCTGCATTGATTTAAACAACAATAAATTGTGGTGCCGAAAGTGGGGGAATCTGTTCCCGCAAGGACACTGAAGACCATACAATTTCACTGCTGTGATTTCAAAACAAACTATGCACTTGTTAAGTTTTGGATTTGTAGCAAATATTAGGAACTTTTAAAAATGGATACTTAATCCAGGCCAGTAAGTTATGATATATATAAAATAACTCTTACAATTCCAAATGGTTAGGTAAATAAATAGACAGTAAGTCACTATAAATAGTCAATAAAATTCAGAACTTAACAGTCAAATAATAAGTTTTTTGATCATAAAATCTGGCCAACACAGATGGTGACTTGAGCTTGTGGTAGCCAGGATTCTGGGCCCTTTAGCAGGATAATTTAGAAAAGAGTTCCTACTTGCAAAATCTCATAGGCCCATGGAGGCAAGGGAGATAAGAGGTCAACAGATCAAACAAGATGCTTGACGCTATCCAATAGTTATTTGTTGAATTCAGCTGCAATTAACTGCTGTTGAGTAAGTTGACAGAATAGAACATCACTGTCAGGTCGGCTCCTGGATGGCTAGCAGACTCCACCCTCCTCACAGCAAAGTCTCCACCCAGTATCTGCGTTACCTAGGCAACTGGGACACCTGGAAGAGGTCACATCTGCATCTGCTGAGGTCACATCTGAATTTGATGTGGCCACACCTTTCTCCGCCCATACCCTAGAGAAGGCCTAGCCCAGGCCCTGACGCTCTCTCTGCTCTTTTCTAGCTCTTTCTCAGCTCTTTCCTTCTCTTCTCTTTCTCAGCTCTCTTCTCTTTCCTAGACCTCTCATTCCCACCTTTCCCAGATGCTCTCTTTCCTAGCTCTTTTCTAGCTCTTTTCTCTCTTTTTCTAGCTGTCTTCTCTTTCCCAGCTCTCTCTCTTTCCCAGGCCTTTTGCCAGCCGCATGGAGTGCCAACCTTGCCTGGTCCCAGCTGGTCTACTAAATAAACCTACCCCTTACCTGAATACCACGTGGAGTGCCAACCTTGCCTGGTCCCAGCTGGTCTACTGAATAAACCCCTTACCTGAATACCACGTGCGTGGTGCAGTTCTTACTCAGCTACCTCTTTTTAAACACCTAACAATCACCAACTTCTGCAAGTGAGAAGAGGATCTAGTCCCACTAATTCCTGTGTGGCAGGTTACCAACATGAAGATAACAAGCTAAGTACACCCTCTGGGAATGCTTGTTTTCTGAAAGCTGCCATAATAGATGTGAGTTTCTTCAGCCACTGTCTCGGATTAGTAATCCTGCTCCACCATGCAGAGGATCATTGGAAGTTCTGACTCATGAGACTGCCCAGATTTGCTAAAGCCCTGCTAAGCCCTCACACCCCTCAAGCTTTAGGATGTCTGACCATCCCATCAGGCGCAGTTGCCCTCCAGGCCAGGACCTGGACAACCAGTGGATGATACCCTTAGGCCTATCTGTTTATCAATCTGCTCATCCTAGAAGATCCCTGTAAAGCCACTGGCCAAAGGATGGTAGCAACAATGCACTTATAATAAAAATGATATTCCTGACATTCCTCTGAAGTTTTACATTTGGACAGTGTTTGAACAATGCTTTGAAAGAGAAGCCAAGAACCAAACCATCTGCTCATCTCTATGTTCAATGCGATACAGTTGTCTTACTATTTCACAATACAAGTCTAAAATGTGCTAGTGTTCCTAAAGGGCCCTTCATACTGCTTGCTGTGTACAGGCTCCCAGCTCAACATTCCAGAGAACGCTGTCCCAGGCTCCTGGGCCTTGCTCCTGAGAAGCCTCACCCTTCCCAGTTCACAACTTCCTCCTCATTCATGATGAGTCAAATGCCTTCCTTTCCTCACACAGGCTTGAGTGTTCACACCTTTCTCTTTCGGGCCTTTAAGCACATTCTATTATGTTTAACATTAGCGGGGCTCTCCATCTCCCCAGTTAGACAAGAGACACAGAGAAAAGTTTTGGCTTAGTCACCCTTGTATCAACTCAGCACAGGCAGTACTGAGATGTTTGATCCATCAAACTAGTTCCAAAATTGAGCACCATTCAACCCATTTTCCTCCAATTCATGTATAGAGACCTCGCCCTATGTAAAATGTAAAAAGACTCTCTTAATACATAAAAAAAAGGGAAAAGAAAGAAATTTAGCAGCTTCTATTAACCAGATGGTATCAGAATTTGGAGCAGATTCAATTCATCTATTTTGAACATCTCTCTTTTCTTTTTTCATTTTTCCCACAGAATCTTGCTGGGTAGCCAAGGCTGGCCTTGAACTCCAGCTTTCCTCTCTCATCCTCTAGCGTGCAGAGTGCTGGGATTACAGGCTTGGCCTCAATCCTTTGACTCCAGGGACAACCAGTGCTTCCAGGGTGTTAGCCTTCTGTTGTTGCGCATCACACTTCATGGTGCTTCGTCGTTGGCTTGTCCCTCTGCTCACGTTGGATTCAATCTTCTATATTTTCTTAAGTCAGTTCTGTTTATCCATCTTGTTTCATCTTCCAGATTTTGTAGACATCTTTCAACTTGATGAGGTTGCCTAACCTGTAATCTTTGTTTATTCCTAACATCCTTTCTTCCTAACATCCCTCTCATTTCAGTGAAGTTTCTAGAGGACTGGGATATAAATGCGTGTATGCAGCCGGGTGCTGGTGGCTCACGCCTGTAATCCTAGCTACTCAGGAGGCTGAGATCTGAGGATCGCGGTTCAAAGCCAGCCTGGGCAGGAGACACCGTGAGACTCCTATCTCCACTAAACCACCAGAAAACTGGAAGTGGCGCTGTAGCTCAAGTGGTAGAGTGCTCGCCTTGAGCTGAAGAGCTGAGAGACAGCGCCCAAGCCCAGAGTTCAAGCCCCACGGCCGACAAAAAAAAAAAAATGTATGTATGCATTTTGCCCCTGCTTAATCAGACTTCTCTGCACTAATTACTTTGTAATGTTATGTATAGCAAATATAAGTATTGGCTTTAAGTTAGTTTTAACAAAACATCTCACTAACAAAGGATATAAGGAAAATATTATAACAAAATTGAAGGTCAGGTCTGGGCAGCGCCATATTGGCCACATGGTGGATGGTAGGGTCTGGCATCTTGTCTTCAAGCTGGGGGAAGGTGACATCCCCGCTTCCCAGGTGATGGATGTGCCTGAATCCCTGGAGGCAAGGGCAGGCATGTGGCTGATGGGTTGATGGACCTGTCAGTCCAGTGCCTGAGACTGGGAATTTCCTATGACCTTGCCTCCTGCCCTGACCCTATTTAGGCCTGGACAAGCATAGGCAAGCATGCTATGCCAGGAGTCTCTGTGTTCATATCCTGAGTCCTGTCTCCTGGCTCTCCTTCCATCACCAGAGCATCCCTATTCTCCTTATTCTCCATTGGAGCTGAAATGGTCTGTTGGTATTATTTTTGTTCTTTCTTTCCTCTCTGGTCTGTTTCCTAACAATGTTAAGGGAAATGGTGGGCTGCCCAGACTACTACAGCTCTAATAAAGATTCCAAAATGCGATCTTTCAAAGTGTGGCTACTCTGAATTCTAACCTTACAACAAATATTTTATACTTTTCTGTAGCTTATTCTAGTGAAAAGGAGACTCGTGAATTAAATACATGCACACACACACTCATTCAAATACACACACACACACACACACACACACACCATTATGGGGAAGAAATCTGGAACTCCCAGAGCTAGTCCTTTCTGTCACCAACTAGCTGTGTCAACATTATTATTATCTCTTAACTTCCCTGTACAGCAGTTTTCTCCTCTGAAAAAATAAATAAAGCCTTTAGGCTTTCCTGTCTGCTAGATTTTCACATAGCCTGGCCTTCCTACCCCAAGCACCTGCCAAGAGTAAGGCACATGTATCTCCACATGTTACAATGGTTCCGGGACCTCCTTGCTTTCTCCTACTTCCTTCTTGGTTTCCTTCTCTTCTTTCCATCTTCAGATCTCACTTGGACCTCCACTGACTGGGCCGTTAACTTTTGAGGCTTTGTCTCTTGATTTTCCTAGATGATGAGTTTGGCTTGCCTCTCCCCTCTCCTAATCCCACTCTCTAGCTGAGATCTTAATGTGGTAGATTAACACTGCAGCAGTAGTGACTCCAATATTTTCAAGTTGGGGGAAAGAAGAGAATTGAGATCATTTCTGAGTTTTCTTCCAGTTCCAGAATCCTTACATTCCAACAACATAGCAAAGCCTGAACAAATAAAGGGTTTTGTTTCGTTTTTCCCAAGATAAATCTCAGCCATGTTTGAGCAGCCTGAACAATCCCTGGTAGGTTCATTAATAACAAGAAGGCAAGGATATTTAGACCTAAGGGAAGAAGAAAAGTCTGTCTTATTTTAGAAAGGAATTTCTAAAACAAGGCAGAGTCACTATCTGTAAAATTCTTCCTAGGCACTTGGTTTCAATGACATCTGTATACAGAGTAGAAAAACAACCTAGAAAGATCTTAACACCAGACACAAAGCTGCCATTGCCACGCAGCGTCATTTGTATACGCTCATTGACACAGACCCCTTGACAGGAGTCAGTCTCGCTGATATTTTTTCCTGTTAAAATCCTAAGTTGTGTATGTTTGCTGAGAATTTTTTTTTTTTTTTTTTTTTTTTTTTTTTTTCATTTGTGGGGCTTGAACTCTGGGCCTGGGCGCTGTCCCTGTGCTCTTCAGCTCAAGGCTAGCGCTCTACCACTGGAGCCACAGCTCCACTCCCTGTTTTCTAGTGGTTTATTGGAGATAAGAGTCTCAGGGACTTTCCTATCCTGGTTGGCTTTGAACCATGATCCTCAGATCTCAGCCTCCTGATTAGGATTACAAGTGTGAGCCACTGGTGCCCAGCTGCTGAGAATTCTTAGTGACAAACATGAGAAAGGTTCATCTAGGGTAAAAGCCAAGGCCTTTGAGCTGGATTTCAGCTTATCCCATTTAGTCCTCTCTTAATATAAAGAGGTAGTAACCAGGTGACAGCAGTTTATGTCTGCAATCCTGCCTATTCAAGTGGCTGAGAGCTAGAGGATTGTGATTCCAGGCAGGGAAGTCTGCTAAACTCTACCTCCAAAATAGCAAAAAGCCAGACTGAAAGCATGAGTCAAGTGGAAGAATGCCAGCCCAAGTAAGCAAGTTGATACAGCACAAGGTCCTGAGTTTAAACCCCAGTATTGCCCACAAAAGGGGGGGTGGGTCAGCTGAGCCACTGTGTATTTGATGAGGATTGATTCACAAAATATGGGGGGATTTAGGGAGTTTTAGTATTAGGCTTGGAAAGAAACTTAGATTTGTTGAGCATCTACTGAATACTATGTATGATTTCCATTGCTTTATGAAATAGCCTATGAGGATCTTATGGAGACAGATAATATTGTTCCTATTTAATGAGCTTGAGTCTAGGTCAAGTTCATTTAGCAAAAATACAGTGAGGAGATGAGCTATTACCCAAGGTCTATAAAATGGATTTTACTTACTTGTGGTACATACTATAGATTTTAATGAAAGATATGTGTACAGGAAAAAATATATAGAGAATCAGACCATTTTAGACCTTGAGAAGAATTAGAGGTCACAGTGCAATTTCTTTCAAGTTATAGATAAGGAAACAGCCTTGCAAAGGTTAAACGATTTGCCCAAATTACATGGCTCTAGCTGCACAAATTATGAAAATCTTTTCTAATTAAACTATTAGAGATTAAGATGTGGACCTTGGTGGTTAATCTGAAAATAGATATCCTAAATCAGCACAAGCTATTTAATTTGTCTCAAATAATTAAAGTTTCTAGATGGGATTTTCTAAGATAATCCACAGATGCCAAGTACTATAAACTTTTTAAAAAGTGTTCTATCAAAACAAAGGTCTCCAAAGCTTAATTATTTGTGTCTCAGAGTCCAAGACAAGGCAGAGCAGAGCCCTCCACAGTCAGAAGCAGCAATGGAGACTGTTGTTCCAAAGCTAGAATTCCCTTGCCATTGGCTCACTGGGGTGGCAGAAATGGCAGACAAGAAGACAGAAAGGAGACCTGGGAAGGTGGCTCAGTGGTAGAGCGCTTGCCTTGCATGCATGAGGCCCTAGGTTCCATTTCTCAACACCACATAAGCAGAAAAAGCCGGAAGTGGTGCTGTGGCTCAAGTGGCGGCAGGTCCTGCCGGCTAATCCTACCAGCCCCTAAACCAAGATCCTGAACAAGAGGTGGAGTTGGCACCAGTGGGTGAGGGAGAAGATGTAGTTGCTGACATTCAGGATCGGATGCAGGCCCTGGGGCTGCACCTGCCAGATCCACCATTACAGAGTGAGGATGAGGATGAGGAGGGAGCCACCGCACTGAGCAGCCACAGCTCCGTTCCCATGGACCCAGAACACGGAGAGCTGGTGAAGGACGATGGCTGGAGTAAGCCTGCCCGCGCCAGGGGCTCCTGCCTGGGCTCGGGAGATACCGGATGCCCAGTGGGAAGATGCGGTACAGAAAGCCCTGCAAGCCCGGCAGGCATCTCCTGCCAGGAAGTGACCATCTCGAGAGCTGCCTTATCTCCCTGCATTCCAGGCCGGAACCAGGACAGGACGGAACACATCTCTGGTTAGAATGTCCATCTCCACCCTCCCCGTCTCCTTTCCACATCAAGGCAAATCAGACTTCTTAGAGACCCACTTTATTCGGTTCTGTACATATGGGGACATCGGCCCAAGCCCAACCTACCATAGCATGTATCATTCTGTGGAGAATAACGCACCCTATGTACACAGCCAAAAAAAAAAAAAAGAAGAAGAAGAAGAAAAGAAAAGATGCATCCATTTCAAGAATAGCAAACAAAATCAATTCCATACACTTCTCCATTGGTGCAGGATCAATTTTCCAATTTTCCCTTTGAACTCACATACATTTACATTTCTTGACCATGGATCAGAGTTGAACAGACTAAAGTCTGTCTTCATCATCAAACAACTAGGCAATCTCGGTTACAGTTTGCAGGGAAAAGCAAACATTTAATAGACTTCTCAGGATGCAAATTCTCTAGTATACCCAAAGATCAGATACAACTTTTCAAAGTTTAAGAAGGACATGGACGTATTGGTCTGGTGGGGGGAGGGGGGCCTTAACACATCCAAGTTTAAAGAGTTATGCAGATAAAAATACACAAGAAAATAAATTTATATATTTAATTTAGGCTCGTGCAAAGCTTGAATACAAATAGTAGCTGGAAGAGGAATAAATGTAATTCATAAGGGTTTTCTCATATTTTTTTCCCCTCTAGGCAGCAAAAGACTGGATTTCCCACAGATGTTTTCACCAACTTTTTCTTTTGTAGCATCCAAAAAGGTATAACTATTAATAAGCATTGAGTTGTCTACCTTCTAACCCTGGAAGACTATGGATAAAAGATGAAGTGGAAACGTGATCAAATATTTTAACTGTTGATAGAAATCAGTGAATGCAGTCAATTCATATTTATATTAGACAGCCAAAATATATTCTGATGAAGAGAAAGGGAAAAGATAGTTCAGAAGAAATGACAGGACTTTGTTCCAAACAGAGGGGTATCACATATTATGGCCCACACAAAAACAGAAGTTTCACTTGATTTCCATGCATTAGAACACAGATTTTTTTTTTCAGTCATGAGGCTTGAACTCTGGGCCTGGGTGCTGTCCCTCAGCTCTTCAGCTCAAATTGAGCACTCTACCACTTGAGCCACAGTGACACTTTGGGTTTTCTAGTGATTAATTGGAGATAAGAGTCACACACTTGATGCTGGAGGGGATGTGGACAGAAAGGAACCTTACTTCATTGTTGGTGGGAATGTAAACTTGTTCAACCACTTTGGAAAGCAGTATGGAGGTTCCTCAAAAGACTTCACATAGAGCTCCCCTATGACCCAGCAATCCCACTTTTGGGCATTTACCCAAATGCTTACAAACAAGACCACACTAAACCAACAACAAAAACAAGGTTAATGCAACAATAATTACCATAGCTAAGATCTGGAACCAACCCAGATGCCCTTCAGTAGATGAATGGATCAAGAAAATGGAATTCTATGCCTCCATCAGAAAGAATGACATTGCCCCATTTGTTAGAAATGGAAAAACTTGGAAAAAATTATATTAAGTGAAATAAGTCAGGCCCAAAGAAACACAGGTCCCATGGTTTCCCTTACTTGCAATATCTAGTATATGTATGAGTCAAGCGGAAAAGGTCAGATAATGTGATGTTAGGAAAATGAACCCTTAGATATGTATTTTAATGTTTTTTTCTTTCATGCATGTGTTTCTAACGCATTTATAAGATTATTTCTTTGTTGCTTTGTATGTCCCTCCCCCACAGAATAACCCCCGCTTTCACTATATTTGATGTCAGTATAACTTGAGGAGATGAGGAAAAACAAGTCATTTAAGGATACAGGTGGACCTGTTGCAACAATGAGAAGTACAAATTGTCATGTCAAAAACGAGCTTTACAATGTCGGTGGGGGGGGAGGGGGGAAAGGATTGGGTGGGGGGGAGGGGGAGGCTGGGAAGGGAGGTGAAGGTTAAACAAAGGAGGAGGCTGCAATGCTTGGTAAGAAATGTATGCATTATCCTGCCCATGTAATTGTAACCCCTCTGTACAGTATGTTCACAAATAAAATAATAAAATTTTTTAAAAAAAGGAAGGTAAAAAAAAAAAAGAGTCACACACTTTCCTGCTGGGCTGGCTTCAAACAGTGATCCTCAGATCTCAGTCTCTTGAGTACCTAGGATTACAGGGGTGAGCCACCAGTGTCCAGCAAACACAGCTTTTTATGGTCAATTAACAGAGCTTAAGAGCTAGAGCCATTCATACTTGTTTAGGAAACTTCAACTATCCATGTTATCTCCCCTCAGGTTTAAGTAATCAAATGTCACATGAATAAAAAAGGCCAGCAAATGGAAACAAAGAGGATCATACAATATAAACATTCATTTATGAGATTAAAGAAGTTTTCTCAAGAGCATTTGTCTGTATTGTCTCTTATCCCTTTAACCAGCTCTAGGACTGGTCAGAAGATCATGGGAAGGCTAGCATCAGCCATCTGTCTTCCAGGAAGTGCCTAATGGAGGACTAACCAGAGATTCAGGGTAACATCTGAAACCTATGCAAGATTCAAGCAAGCAACAATGTAAAAACAGTAACTATTTATTTTTGAAAACCTTTACTTGCTATTTAGAACTCTTGTTTCTTGAATAAAAATGGATTTGCTAGCCAGGCGCTGGTGGCTCATGCCTGTAATCCTAGCTACTCAGGAGGCTGAGATCTGAGGATCACAGTTCAAAGCCAGCCTGGGCAGGAAAGTCTATGAGACTCTTATCTCCAATAGACCACCAGAAAACCAGAAGTGGTACTGTGGCTCGAGTGGTAGAGCGCTCACCTTGAGCTGAAGAGCTGAGGGACAGTGCCCAGGCCCAGAGTTCAAGCCCCACGACCCGAGGGGGTGGGGGAGAAGGATTTGCTTGCTAGGCACCAGTGGTTCACAGTTGTACTCCTAGCTACTTAGGAGGCTGAGACCTGAGGATTGTGGTTTGAAGCCATACTGGGCAGGAAAGTCCATGAGATTCTTATCTCAATTAACCACCAGAAAACTGGAAGTAGGCTGGGAATGTGGCTCAGTGGTAAAGTGTTTGCCTAGCATGCATGAAGCCCCAGGTTCAATTCCTCAATACCACATAAACAGAAAAAAAGCCTGAAGTGACCCTGTGGCTCAAGTGGTAGAGCTCTAGCCTTGAGCCAAAGAAGCTCAGAGACAGTGCCCAGGCATTGAGTTCAAGTCCCATGACAGGCAAAAAAAGAAAGAAAGAAAATAAGAAAGGGGGGAGGAGGGAGAGGGAGAGGGAGGGAGGAAGGGAGGGAAGGAGGAAAGAAGAAAGGAAGAAAGGAAGGAAGGAAGGGAGGAAGGAAGGAAGGAAGGAAGGAAGGAAGGAAGGAAGGAAGGAAGGAAGGAAGGAAGGAAGGAAAAAGAAAACTGGAAGTGGCACTGTGGCTGAAAGTAGTAGAGCACTAGCCTTGAGCAGAAAAGCTTGGGGACAGTGCCCAGGCCCTGAGTTCAATGACCACCACTGACAAAAGAATGAGTTTGCTGAATCAAAATTTAACAAGTCTTTAACAAGTCTCCATGAGACCTCTATGTCCTCAAAGTTTAAGAACCATTGTACTTCTTTGACTTTTTTTTTTGTTTTTTGGGGGGGTTTTGTCAGTCACAGGGCTTGAACTCTGGGCCTGGGTGCTGTCCCTCAGCTCTTCAGCTCAAGGCTAGCACTCTACCACTTGAGCTACAGCACCACTTCCAGTTTTCTAGTGATTTATTGGAGATAAGAGTCTCATGGACTTTCCTGCCCAGGCTGGCTTTCAACTGCAATCCTCAGATATCAGTAGTGAGGATTATAGGCGTGAATCACTGGCACCCAGCTCTTTATGCTTTTATACTACTTCCCTACACATGAACTTTAGGTTGAACAATTACTCCTCATCACTTAGGATAAATTGTCAACTTCAAATTCTGTTGATATTATAACCTTCCTTAATTCTACTGACTAGCAAAATCTGTGCTTCCTTAATATGAACATTCTCTCCTCCCTAGACAGTTGTGGCGGCACATGTCTGTGAGCCCAGCATTTGAAAGGTAAGAGGCAGTAAGACAAAGAGTTCAAGGCCCACCGGGGCTACATGAGATCCTATCTCAAATTTTTTTTGTTTTTGTCTTCCTATATTTCATCTTTACAGATTGTGTGTGTGTGTGTGTGTGTGTGTGTGTGTGTGTGTGTGTGTGTGCATGCGTGCACGCACACATGCATGTGTGCCATTACTGGAGCTTGAACTGTTGTTTTTTTACCTTTTTCATTCAAGACTGGTGTTCTACCTCTTGAGACACAGCTCCACTACTGGCTTTTTGGTGGTAAATTGGAGATAAGAGACTCTAGAACTTTCGTGCCCAGGTTGGCTCTTAATCATGATCCTTAGATCTCAGCCTCCTGAGTAGCTAGGATTATAGGAGTGAGCCACCAGTGACTGGCCATCTTTATAGATTTTTAAAGCTACCTAATATTCTAGGCTTTTATCTTGTCTCTGTAAAATAAATTCTTTCTTAGTTCAAATTGCACCATCAAAATGTTTTATGTTATTAGACTGAAGTAAAATAATCTTTGTCTATGACAGGATTTCTGTTCTAGGAAGAGTAATGCCATGAATCATCAATACACCAAACAGAACTGTCACAGGCAGATCCAGGACTCTGCTGGGATGATCCAGTCCCTGTTTATGAGGGAGTTTATTACACATTCTTTTGTTCTAATTTGTTTGACTCTTACTATTCAACTTCCCTTCGGGGAGCTTAATGTGGACCACTTGAGATCATGTGACAATTCCAAAATGTGACTCCTGACTATAAATCACTAGCTGTAAGTCCTCCCATAAGCCCCTGCCATTTTGCTATTCACCAAGTGTTAAAGGAAGCAGGTTCCCTCCCACCATCTGCAGAGGGGTGAGAAGAAGCAATTATCCAAGGAATCAGATTTTGAGCTGGGTTTTGAGCTTCCTAAGCATCAGCCAATCCAAGAGTTAGAGATGAGCCCTGAATCCCCGGGCTTCTCCCTGGGAACTCGGGCTGCTGGGGACAGAGAAACCTAACGCTTGAGGTGGAGTGGCTCTTCTCACAGCCCCACCAAAAACTGGCTGCAAGGAGAAGGCTTTCTGCCAAGGAGATGCCGATCTGAATCACACGAAAGGTCAAAGCAAGGGATTGTTTTATTTCCTAGAAACTGAAACACTAGCACCACACCCACTTCAAATCCCTTCCAAATCCCCTAAACCCAGAGAGAAGCCGCCCCAGATGTGGGCAGGGCAGCAGGGTCTTCTGACTTCAAGAGTGCACTGTGAGCACATTAACGACTTCCCTGCTGGGTGAGACCCTCTGCCGCCTCCAGAGCTGAAATGCATGCACCCCTCAAGGCCCCAGAATGAAGATTTGCACATTTGTTCCCTGGTGGGGGCTGGGTTTGTTCCTTTGCCAGGCCTCTCACCTTTCACCAGCTCTGGCAACCTACAGCAGAGACACCAACACCCTTACGGCTGCTGCAAATGGGGGCCCAAGTGGAGAGGCCCTGAGGCAGCTGAGTGTGGGGCTGCATTGCAACTGCACCTCTGGGTGTCTGGTTTCTATTTAGGGGGCATAGAGGGGGCTTTCTTTGGTCTCCCCATGCTTCCTTAAGCTCACTCAGAAAATGCTGCTGGAGAAACAAAGCTCCATTCCTTTCTCAGTTGTGTTAGACTCTTTGTGAAGACTGTTTTGAGCTCCAAAATTGGACACATATATCTATCAAAACCTTAGTCAGGGGGCTGGGAAGGTGGATCAATGGTAGAGTACTTGCCTTGCATGCATGAGGCCCTAGGTTCCATTCTTCAGCACCACATAAGCTGAAAAGGCCAGAAGTGGTGCTGTGGCTCAAGTGGTAGAGCACTTGCCTTGAGCTGAAGAGCTGAGGGACAGCACCCAGGCCCAGAGTCCAGCCCCCACGACCAGCAAAAAAAACCTTCATCAGAAGCCAACAAACGCCACCCGAGTCTGAGTAATTTCTTCCTGTTCTGAACCCCTGTAGCATTTCATATCTATGTCATTTATATGGTCTTTGTATAGGCTGCCTGGTTTTGCATGTAGAGGAGATATGTCTTATCTCTCTCTTATTTAAGCTTCTGCAAAGAATGTGGTGTAATCTTACATGCAGCAAATGAGTGCTCCCTTTGGCAGCCCATATATTAAATATAGCAAATGAGCAATAATTTCTATCTGAATTAATGGGACCTTAAAGTCACATGTGTTTTCTATTTGGATGCTACCAGGAGTTATTGCATGGGAAATGAACAGATGATTTTTACATGCTAGCTCCAAGTAGACCTGACCAGAAACATCCCTGACTGGTCAGTCAAAAGGCTGTCCTTTCCCTCAATCCATATTCAGAAAGAAACCTTGAAATCTGTGTCTTTGATAATAAGATGAGCTGTTACTGTAACTAACACCAAAACTCAAAATGTTAAGAGTTACATAAGGATATGAATGGCATTGAAGTAACTTTGTAACATTTAAGAATAGCATGTGTGATAGGAGTTTTAGCATCTCTGAAGTTGTCCGTCTTCTGAGAGGCAGAGAATGAGAGTTAACAGGAAAATAGTGGCTAGATAACAAAGGATAATAGAGACTTGGAATAGCATATTAAATATAGAATATCAATAGGATTATAATCATAAGCGGATGTCTTCCAGGTTGCTTGCTCATCTGAGATTAGATTGCATTTATGACAAAGTCTTGTTTTTCATGGCCTGCTCCCTTGGTCCTTCCCACCAGCAAAGGAAATGAAAGACCAAAGACCTTTTCAGAAAATAATTTCTCTCATGTGTCTAGGTTGTTCATGCAGTAAGAATTTATTGAAGCCAGGAGCCTGTGGCTCACACCTGTAATCCTAGCTACTCAGGAGGCTGAGATCTGAGGATGGCATTTCAATGTCAGTCTGAGCAGGAAAGTCCGTGAGACTTATCTCTAATTAATCAGAGAAAAAGCCAGAAGTGGTGTTGTAGTTCAAGTGGTAGAGTGCTAACCTTGAGCAAAAGAAGCCTAGGGACAGTGCCCAGGCCCAGAATGCAAGGCCCAGGACTGGCAAAAAAAAAAAGCATTTACTGAATGTTAGCTCTGAACCTAATTCAATCAATGCTGCTTACAGTAGACCCTGCCTCTTGTGCTTACACTTCATGTGGTCCTTTCCTCTTTAATCTCAGCTCTTTGGAGACCCAGTGCCTCCCTTTGGACTAACATCCCATGAGAGAGGTGATGCTGCATCACTTCTAGTGCTCTGTTAACAAGAGGCGCTAGCTTTCACCTTGATACCTTTGGAAGAATGCTCTGGGGGAAGCCAGTGACTAGGAAAGAAGTTGTTATGCTTTGAGGAGACATCAGCTAACCATGTAAAGAGGGAGAGGGGAAGAAGGAGAGAGAGAGAGAAAGATTCCAAGAACTTTTCCCACTCTCTCAAACAAAAGCTATCTCTGGGACACATGTCAACCAAGCAAGAACAGCTTAGCTAACACTCACAAAGAGACATAGATAGACAGGCATCAGACAGACAGACAAAGACAGAGGAAAACAGACAGAGAGATATAATGATACATTATTGTAAACTTAAGTTTTAGAATAGTCATCTACACAGATAATAATGCCAATGCCAAACAACTGTTCAATTATTTTTTAAGTGAAGGCTTAGATTATAGGCAAAGGAACACCACACCCACAGCAAGCAACATAAATGTCCTACAACGTAACTCAGAAACAAACACTTTTTTTTTTCAAATAAGAAATTGCTTTAAGAAGCTCATGAGGAGGTAGCACCAGCTTTGCCAAGAAAAATAGCCAAGCTAACCCTGGCAATTGGTGAGAGAACAGCTGGCACATGTTCAAAAAGAATACAGTGAGCCTGGAAAACTGATGAAATGCTGAGCAAAGAAGTGAGCAGAGAAATATGGCAAAGCACATTAAAAATAAATAAAATGCTCATGCTACAAGGATAACTCAAAGAAATACAAATTAAATCAAGACATTTTTCAACTATCATATTGTTAAATACCTTCATAATGCGACAGCATTGAGGCTAGCAGGGTTCAGTGCAAACCATGTACTCTGCTGTCAGGAATATACTGTCAACAAACCCAATCTTTCTGCATGGTAATGTGTACTTGAGCCATGCTACCAATTCCAGTTTTTTTAATTAACTTATTAGTATTATTTAGTAGTTGTACAAAGAGGTTACAATTCCGTAACACAGGTTATGAGTACAATGCTTCTTGGCCACTCCTCCCAATTCTAGTTTTTTGCTGATTTAAAGACTCTCCCAAATTTGTATGCCTAAACTGGCTTTGAACGGTGATCTTCCAGATCTCAGCTTCCTGTGTAACTAGGATTGCAGGCCTGAGCCATTGACATCTAGCTTCTTTGACTGATTTTCATATTTCTAATAATTATCAACTATGTTTTAAAAATCATTTAACAGCCAGCACCAGTGGTTTGTGCCCAAAATCCTAGCTACTCAGAAGTCTGAGATCTGAGGATCACAGTTCCAAGCCAGCCCAGGCAGGAAAGTGAGACTCTTATCTCCAATAAACTACTCAGAAAAAGCTGGAAATGGAGCTGTGCCTCAAGTGGTAGAGTGCTAGCCTTGAGCAAAAGAAGCTGGGGGCAGGGCTCAGGCCCAGAGTTCAAGCCCCAGTACCAGCAAAATAAATAATAAAGTAACCAGAGAGCTTTTGTTGGTATATAAGGTTTATATACATTCAATCAATCAACAGAAATGGAGAAGCTCTATTTGGGGATAAAGTATGGAATAGTAGGAACGGCGAGATGAAAATGAACAAAGCATGAACAGAAGAATTTCCATGCTGGAACAAGGAAACCATGAGAGAAAATCATTGTTGGCTAGAGGCACCTCTAACTGGTAGGACAAGTCTCTTGGAGGGATTGGGGAAAGCCTGAGGTCTTCCACCACAGTTCTGATGGCTGAATCAACTAGAGCCTGACAAATGTGTGATTTATGGTTTTTCACCCAATTAAGATTTGGCTCTACCAAAATAATGTCTGCTCTTACAGTACATCTACAAGTACTTCAAAATCGATCTCATCAACAAATGTGGGTTAGTCTCTTCTCCCAGTTAACTGTCTTTGGAAAAGAAGAACACAGAAATGAAGTGGCACATGAATTTGGATTGATCAATGGCACCAAAACAGGAGAGTCAGAATTTGTAATGATCCCCTGGCAAAAGAGCTTTGAATCAGGCAGCACTTTGGGTTCATGCCTTTAAAGGTCTCTGATTTCTTACTTTTTATTTGGAAATAATTATATAACATATGTACAAAATACACACACACACACACACACACACACATATTCCTTACCTAGATTCACTTTGTATTTCTTGACCTATTAATCATATATTCTCCCTTTCCCTTTTGATGGACAGATATATAATTGATATCATATACATATAATTTTAATCATCAGAGTAAATTGTATGCAACATGTATATCCCAAAAACAATTATCTATATTCCAATTTTGTCACTTGAGCTAATGATAACGTTCTTGGTAGCATTTTTCTCCTTCACAACAAGATCCAGCCTAGGATTACGTGCTGCATTTAGTTGGCATTGTCTCTGTGATCACCTTTAATTGAAACATTTAAACCCAAAAGAAAAAAAAGGTAGACATCATTTATATGCGTTCCAAATTCACAGTGCCAGGAATCTCTGCAGTCCACGGTCCCTGGCTTTGCCCTCCGAGGGTCTGCTCCTGCCTGACCCACTCTTTACACTCGATGTCCAGGTAACTCTAAGTCTGTTAAGCGACAGATATAATTATGTCCTCCTAAAGCCTTTCCTTTCTTTTCAAAGGTGTCATAGCTCCAGATTTTGTCCCAAATAAATATGAACTGGTAGCTTCATGGCTAATTACTTTAAAAGCCTATAGTCTTCAAAGCATGGATAAAGAACACAATACAGATTCTTCTGTGCTAGTCAATTACTAACTCACTCCATTGCCTTCAAATATTTTCTCAGTCCCCTCCTCCACCTTTCTCCTTCTGAATGATCTTAGCCTTTTGACAGACAGCCCAAGAAAGAGCCCATGCCTCTTCAGTTACTCTGAGAAATGAAGGAGCAGAGATGGCTGGCCTAGATAGGCCCAACACAAACAAAGGCTCTGGAGGACAATTCTTGATGGCTACAGTTTCCCTCAGAGCCTAGTGGACAGTTGGTAATCTATAAAAATGCTGGAGCAAACCAGATGGGTGAGGGAAACCGGACTACTCACCTGAAATCACAGACAACACTGGCACATTGGAAAATGACACCTTTCCCCATGTCATGCTTTATTTGCATGCAATCCCAGCCAAATCAGTATCTCCATCTTAATCAAGAGGGAATTACAGGCTTCAGCAGAGAGGTATCATTGTAGGTAATTACATCAGAGTCATTTTCAGACACACTGCACATTGAAGTGTTTAAATGGATCTGGGGTGGGGGGATAACACACTTGCAGAGAGCTTGCAGGCTGTTTGTGCCAAAAGGAGTAATTCAAGCAGTCCTTGTGTTCATGTTCAAACCTTAGCAAGGAGGTGATAGAACAAAAGTCACAAGGTCAGGGGAAGAAAGCAGCGACAGCGCTGTGGACGCTGTGGGTGTGTGTAGCATGTGTTTTGTGAGAGATTTTTCTTTTTATGCTTTAAGTGAAAATATGTATGCTTCCCCCCTTTTAATCAAAATATATCACTTCTGTGTCTCCCTGTGCTGTTGCCATGGTAGAGACAGTGGATTTGCAGTTTACAGCTGGGAACAGGGATAGCTCTTGGCTAGAAGGCTCCATTTTCACAGAGACCCAGGGCCCAGTCCTCAGCTCAGCAGCAACCAGACATTAAAGAAGGGGAAGGTGGAAGTGGAGGTGAGGACAAGTCAAAAGACATTCATTCATTTGACAAGTTTTGACAAATTTCTTTTCATGCACCCTTTTTTTTTAAATTCCTGCTCCCTGATTTGTATTTCAGCATTTGAGGGGAAAAGACCTTCTGAAATTAAAAAAGTCTGAAAAGGTGTCTGTGAATGTGATTTTCTTAATTTCAAGTGCAGGCAGCATCAGAGCAGGAGGGAGAAACTGCTTTAGTTAAAGAAGAAAAATGACTTACAATTAACTGTGAGCCCCAGCTTGAGTCCCGCTGGCCTCACCCACAAGGGCTTTGTTTATATGCAAATGACTTCCCTTTTTGAAGAGGTAAAAACCATCTTGAAATTTTGTCTACCTTACTTGGTTGTTTTTCCTTATATTCCTAAATGTCAACATTACTCCTATTGGGAAGGATCACAAATTCCAAATCAATCCATTTTCCCCGGGTCAAATATTTGTCTCCCACAGGTGGTTGAGTGGGCATTGCTGCTTTGCAGTGGTGCCTTCTTAACCCAGCTCCCCAAGAACAAACAGCCAGTGTCCCTGGGGAGCAGGCATGGTGGCACTTGGAAATGCAGCAAAGTAAACTCCATTTTGTCCCTGATGTTAGACATGCCTATGGGGTCAGAGTCCAGCACAGCTGGACACAGCTTCCCCCAAGGTGGTATATGCTAAGGGACCCCGTGGCAAAAAAAAAATAAAAAGCCATGTAGAGAAGCAGAGAATGCTCTTAGCTAATTAATCATGGCACCCAAACAGAAAGAAGAAGGTGGAATAAGAAGGAATAACTTGCATCATCCCTTTTGATTTACATCAATGAAGGATGCTACTGGAATGTTGCCAAACATATCTCCTCCACAGAATTACATTCCTCTCCATCTGACATTCACTAAACACTGCCAGCTTTACATCTTAAGTCTTTCTGGGCTTTATCTGCTTCTCCCATCCACAATATGCCTGATCACCATCGGCCCGTTCCTCTATGGGAAAAACTACTGAGCTGGTTGCCCTTCCTCTGGTTACTAAATCTTCAGTACCTGAAGGATCAATGGACAGAAGGGTAGGTTCTTAGAAACTGCGTTTGTACATAAGCACTGACTTCTCACATGAGCCTACGGATGGCCAAAGGGGAACTAAAAGCAGGAGAAAAATGTTCACATCTCTGGGTCCATTTTGCACCTATCTCCTTTCCTCCAAATCTCTCTGTCTTTTACCATCACCTTGGATTCCAGGAAGGAGAGAATTGATGAATAAACATCAGTGACAAGAGACCAAAGCGACCATACTCCAGACAAGAAGGAGTTTCTTCTTTTAACAAGACCTCTCCATGACCCATCCCAAGATCATCAGCAACCTGGTGGCTTCTGACTCCATTTGTAATAAGAACTGTTTAATAATTATGCATACATTTAGGATGAGGTTATGTCATGATTATAAGAATATCATTAAGGGCCTTGCATGCTCGAGGCCCTGGGTTCGATTCCTCAGCACCACATAAGAAAAAAGCCGGAAGTGGCGCTGTGGCTCAAGTGGTAGAGTACTAGCCTTGAGTTGAAGAGCTGAGGGACAGCGCCCAGGCCCAGAGTTCAGGCCCCAAGACCGGACCCAAAAAAAAAAAAAAGAATATCATTAAGTCAAAATCACATTCTAAAGCTTGGTCTAGTGGCACACACTTGTAATACTAACTCTAGAGGCTGAAGCAGATGAATCATGAGTTGGAGACCAGTTTGGGTTACACAATGAGTTCCTTGTCCCAAAAGGAAAAAAAAATGCATTTAAAGCCCAAAACTTTTGGTTTACGCCCGCAATCCTAGCTACTCAGGAAGTTGAAATCTGAGAGTCATGGTTCAAAGCCATCCTGGGCAGGAAAGTTCATAAGACTCTTATCTCTAATCAACTGCCAAAAAAGGAAAGAAAGAAAAAAAAAGACAGAAATGTGGCTCAAGTGGTAGAGCTCTAGCCTCAAGCAAAAAAAGCCTAGGGACAGCACTCAGACCCTGAACACACACACACACACACAAACAAACACACACACACACACACACACACACACCACAAAATGTATTTAATCCATCCAGCCTACTCCATCCTAACTTGATAACTCAAGAACTGTGCTAGTTGCCATTGTCTAACATTTCAGTAGAGTCATCTATTACATGTTGCTAAACTGGGAAACGATCACAATTCAAAATTCCAAGTACAGGTTCTTCTGAATGTGCAACACATTAGCTACATCATAAAACCAAAACTCATAAGTTGAGACTAGGGATACAGCCCAGTGCAAGAGCATTTATCTACTGTGTGCAAGGCCCTGGGTTTAATTCCCCAGCATGGGGAAGGGGGGGAACATAAAATTAAAAGCACTAGTTATGACTATCTGTATATCTTCTATTCTTGAAAGACTTTTTTTTAGGAACCTACTTCCTATTTCCCTTGTCTTTATTCTCCTCCTTGTCTTTTCCTAGAGTTGTGCTATTCATTCACTTTTCTCTTTCATGGCTCCAAATCATTCTAGGAGTGTGAAGCACCAATTGTTCACCAGGCATCAAGCTCTGTGGTGTGCTGAGAGTACAGAAAGTCAGACTGCTCACACTCTCATTGAGGCCTGTGTGGTCTCAACTACTTTTCAATCACTGAAAACACTCCTGATTTACCCTAAAAACACTTGCAAGCCAGAAAGGATTTATAGTTCGGACAAACTATGACAGCCCCAATCCAGTCATTCCTTCATTTTCAGAAGTAATAAATCAGAAGAAAATTTCTTCCCATGGTAGTAAATTTTTAGCTATATGGCCTTTTCTTTTATCCCAATAAAAAGCATTCAACTTCTCTGCTATTAGATTTTTTTTAATGCAGCTTAACTTGTAGCTAAAAATAGGAAAGGGGGTTTAAGAAAGAGCAATATAGGTGCACAGATTTTATCAAAGTTTACCATATGCATATATGTCAACAACACAATGAAACCTATTTATATCATAACTTACATTAATAAAAAATTATTTAAGCTGGGCACCAGTGGCTCACACCTGTAATCCTAGCTACTCAGGAGACTAAGATCTGAGGATTGCGGTTCAAAGCCAGCCCAGGCAGGAAAGTCTGTGAGACTCTTATCTCCAATAAACCACTAGAAAACCAGAAGTGCTCTCCTTGAGCTGAAGAGTGCAGGGACAGCGCCCAAGCCCAGAGTTCAAGCCCCACATCCGACAAAAAATTAAATATTATCAATAGACATACTGTCATTGCTCTCCTAAGCTCTGAATGTTGTGGATAACAAGGTTATCTACAGTCCCCTGTCCTATAAGACCCCACTAAACTCTGGAGTCCAGTCAAGCACAACCTCTCACTATCCCATATTGAGCAGGACATAGCGCTACATACCCATAATCCCAGCATTAGGACACAGAGGAGGATCATGAGTTACAGGCCAGCTTGGGCTACATAATGAGACCCTGTCCCAAACCAATAAATAAATAAATACCCCAGAATGCTTTTTATGGGGTAGTACAGGAGAGAAGGCTGAAGAAATAGGTGAATTCAATGAATTCCAATCCATGGCACTTGGAACTTTTGATTGCAATGATGGAACTTCTGATGGTAATTTTTTTCAATAATATTTTCAAAGATCAGCCTGTCAGTGGTTCAGCCACTCTCCCATGTCATAGTTTACCTCCGTTCAAACCCTACACTTGCTCCAGAGGCCCTTGAAACCTTTCCTTTCATCATGCCTTCTCCTATAGCCCAGCCTCTTAGAACTAGACCATGTCTCTATCCAGATCATAACAGACATCTCCAGACTCATACTCTCCTCCACATCATCAGCTGATAGAGCGTCCACATCTCGGAGATAAAAAAAGCTTTTCAAAGGCAGAATTGATGTTTTTCATAACTCTCTATCCCCAGGATCCACCATGTTGTCCAATGGTAAATGCTCAATAAATGTCCACCAATCATACCCGATGGTTGTTGTAAGCTGTTTGCTTTGGGTTATTGATTAGACATGATCCAACTGACAGATTAACATTTCACTCCAGTCAGTGACCTTGACTTTCCTATGACCCTTAATAATGTGAAAACTCAGCAGGATTTACTGACAGGTCAGTAATTAACTAACTGACCACTGCAAACACTAGCCATAAAGCCGTAAAGTCCTATTTGTAAGACAAATCACAATTGCCTCTAAACTATGACACTTGATATCCCCGGGAAGATACTAGAACAGTGTCTGAGGAATGAGCTAAGTCCATCAAAAAAGGGAAACAATTCTATTTTGTTTTTGTCAGCCAACAAAACCCTAAAATTAGCATCCATGCTGAAACAACATGAGAATTGCTGGCGCACATGTGTGACTTTAGATAGGTGAACAGACAATAGGCCAATGAGTGTAATGGAGAAAGCATTAGCTTGAAGAATTGGGGGGGGGAACATATTTCCCAGACACTGACAGTAAGCAAGAGGATTCTCAAACATTGCCGAGTAACATTGAAGGGATAGACATGTAACCTTCAGGCAAACAGAGCCAGGATACCAAATCTATATGTAATTGATGTAAGGATTAAGAGATAATAAGTGCCCTGGATTCTAGCTACATTTCAAGTGGTTCTTAACAAGGCTAGTGAGAAGGAAAATCCTGACCAAGAACTGTCAAGCTGAGGCAATGCTTTCCACAGCCAAGATGCTAACCACCTATTTTAACATTGCAGTCCACCATCCACAGACCGTGTGTGGTTATGGTTACTGAAGTGTATTGTCCAGGTACCTATGTCATCCACAGAGATGGATCTTATAGATGTGAGGGAGAAAACATTAGGTGATTGATTCTTGGTCCCACAGGTATCCTGTCAGAGAGGTTAGCAGATTTCCAATGCAACAATTGAGCCTAATTCAAAAAGAACAAGACCTCTGGAGAGAAAGGGTCTAAAGAAAAAGCTTCTGCATTGAGTGACTTTTAAGTGGACAGTACTAAAAATTATTTCATATTTATTTATACACTTACTTTTTTTCAATTTTACTCACTGAACCAAGAATAATAAACAGGATCCTTCCCATGAGCCAATGTAATCAATTGACCAAAACCCTGTGCTGAGAAAGATTCCACAGCTGTCTTGGGGTTGAACACTTGGCTTCTCTCTAGCTCTGTCTGGTACCTGGATTTAGTCCACCTGAGACACAAATAACTCCTCAAGCAGGTCAGACACAACGTAGGAGGAATGATAAGCTAGACTGGGCCTCTTGCTTTAGGCACAACCACCCCCACTGAAAAGCTGAAGCACTGTGAATTATTTGCTTTGCAAATAAATCAAATGCATAAAATATGAAAATTCCAACTCCTTTAAATAAAATCATGTTCTACTTAGTGGCTGATATTCCACATTGAAAAGAGTGTGCATATGCTGTACGTGAAATAGCATGCTATTTTAAAACATTAGCTAACTTCTTTCTACAACATTTACCCCTTCCTCTTCCTCTGTTCCCCTCCGCTCCCATTTCAAACTAAGAATTTATTCTAGTTTTGTCATTCAGTAGGATTTCATAAGACAATAAAACTACAATCACTTGACAACTCGAGCAGCAGCTCTCAAAAAAGCCTAAACAAAATTTCCAAGCTAGTCTTTCGATCGCCTAATGCCAGGTTGTATGGACTTGAACATAATTTGCTAACATTTGAAATTCTGAAGAATTCTTATGAATTTCCTTGCTTCCAGATTCTTTTTCAAAATGAAAAAATCAAACTGTCAACACTGATCCTATCTTTCCTCAGAACAACACTCACCTGAAACCATCTTTCCATTTAAAACCATAACACCAAATCAAGATAAATAGAAACAAAACACAAGGACAATGTTTTTTTATCCCACCCCCAATCTGCTTCACTGTGTACCCACCCCTCTCCCCTTTATGCTTCATGTTGTTGCTTGACAGTACTGAGGCTTGAACTGCGGGCTTCATGCTTGCTGAGTTTGCTCACTTGACTGGCACTCAACCTGCCATGCCTCCAACCTTACTTCTTGCTGGTTAGTGTAGAAATGGGAGTCTCACAGACTTTTCTGACCAGGCTGACTTTGAACTGTGGTCCTCAGATCTGACCCTTCTAAGTAGCTATGATTTTAGGTGTGAGCCACCAGCCCCCAATTTTATTCACTGAGTTTGTACTGAAGGCAGAGTGCTGTGTAAGGATCTCGTGACAGCTAGCTTGAAGGCAAAACCATCGTGGCAGGTGAGAGTATATAGGAAGGAATCATAAAATTCAAGAGAAGATTAAAGATTAGAACAAAGACCCTCTTATGGGGAAAGGGAAATGGCAGCTCAATCCTGTCAAGCAGGGAGTCTGGAGGAAGAACAACGCAGCTGTAGAGGCTCTATGGTGAGGAATATAGACCCCTTGAGGTGAACTCATCCAAATTTTAAAGCTGACAACTCTGTCCTCCCCTTTATCTTCCAGGAAAGCTGCTTGTTACCAGTGGCCAGGCACCTCATAGTAGGAACACCCCCAGGGAGATGGTGCATGGGTTTGTACCATGCAACCCAAATAGACAGCCCTTGCTTCAAAGAACCCAGAAAGACCAAAACCAGTAAGAAAAATGACTGAATCGTGGATATTGATAGATGAAGATGGAAAGGAGGTTGGAGAATACTTGAGCAGGACAATGGTCTATTCCACCCACCTTCTGCTTATCTGCTCCATATACTGCCTGATAATATCCATTCATTTATTAACTCCTTTTTTAAATTTTAGCAAAGATTTACGTTAGTGGGAATAAAGTAGGGGAAACCTGAGGAAAAAAGAAGAAACATTCAGTAGATGGGAATTCAGACTCCAGCTACTCACTCTTTCAACACTTATTGTGCCTGGCGCATATGGCTCATGTCTGTAATCCTAGCTACGCAGAAGGTTGAGATCTGAGGATGATGGCTCAAAGCAAGCTGGGCAGATAAAGTCTCTGTGACTTTTATCTCCAATTAACCACAAAAAGCTGGAAGTCAAGCTGTGGCTCAAGTAGTAGAGCGCTAGCCTTGAGCACAAAAGCTGAGGGACAGCGCCCAGTCCCTAGGTTCAAGCCCTAGGACCTTCTATTAAGTGTCATGCACTGCTCATGGCTCTGAGAATATAAAAGCTTATAAGCTGACCTTGTCTTCAAGGCAACTTAGCGTTGCCTGTAGAAGCAGCTATAAGAAATATATACTGGTACTGGAGGCATGGCTAAAGTAATAGAATGCTAACATGAGGTTATATGGCTCTGAATTCAAACTCCAGTGAAAGGAAAGAAAGTGTGTGTGTGTGTGTGTGTGTGTGTGTGTGTGGTGTGTGTGTGTGTGTGATGTGTAATATCAGTTAAGAACAATTTGCCAAGTCAAGTTTGGTACCTCACACCTGTAATTCTACTACTTGAGAGGCTGAGGCCTTGTCTGGGAAAAAAGAAAAGAAAAGGCATTTGAAAAAGTCCAACATCTTTTTCTGATAAAATTATTGGCTAATAAGAATAGAAAGGGCATTCTTTGACCTGATAAAGGGCATCTCCAAAGCCTGGTTCCACTGGTAACTTCTGGTCTCAAAACAAACAAACAAAAAATGCATGAAGAGGAAGCAAGAAGTTCCACGTGCTTTGAGATCAGAGACACCATGTTCCAACCCACACCTTGCCTGGCACATTAGAGGACTCCTAGGTGCCTCTGCACTGGGACCTGGGATTGGTCACACTCTATACCCCACCAGGAGCTTGTAATGAAACAGGTTATCTCACCAGCCCCTCCCAGGACAGCTACACCCTCCTATGAGAGTTCTGCTTCATTCACCCATCTGGCCTGAGCGACCTGCTTCAGCAGAGGTTGTATTTAAAAGTTCAGAGATAAACCTCCAGGTTATCATAGAGAAGGATCACAAAGTGCCCCGCAATTTAAGGAAGCAAAAGAGGGAACTGTGAAACATAAACCCATTCTTGTCCAAGTGAAAAAGGATTTCCTCAGCTGTATAAAGCATCCCTGGCAATTCCTGTCCCCAGCACAATGTGGAATCACATAATCCTGCCCTGTCCCATAGTCCCAAAATCCTAAAACTCCAGCTTTCTCTTTGATCTAGCAATCTCACACAAAAGAACCTCTCCCTGAGTGAAAATGTGTAATCCTCCTCATCCTGTTCTGGTTCTGCTTCACTGCTCAGCCGGAACCATAGAGCAGAGCCCTGTCTCAATCAGGATTCTCACCACACCTGCTAAAACGCTTGTCCAGGAGATTCCTCCAGCCCCTTCACCAAGTACGCTGTGTTCTTTGTCATGTCTACACCAGCTGACACAATGCTGCTGAAAATTTTCAGGACCAGCAAAGCCTGGCAGTTTTCACATCATATTTCAAATAAGCAACTGCAAGGACAGCAGTATTATGAAGGAATTCTCCTTTCATCCTGGTCCCATGGCTATTTTTTCAGTTAAATAGATATATATGATTAATTTATGCAAGGCTTTGTACCCAGGTATTCACATCACTTGGGATAGAATGAAATATCTAGCTACCCTTTATATTTTCACAAGCGATTGATTTAATAGTCACTTTTTTATGATGAGAGGGAAGCTATAAGGAAACAATCCATCCAAGGCCAAGATCCTTTCAACTTTGTACCTTGAAATTGTTTGGGCCCTTCCCCTATCCAAAGAGCAAGTCAAACACAGACCAGCACAGACTGAAGTTCAGGGATGCTGGCAGGATATTCCTTTTTTAATGTCTTAATAATTGTACATACTTATGAGGCAAAGTGTGGTATTTTGATACATATTTATGATGCATGATTAAGTCATGTTAGTTGTAGTTAGTATACCCATTACCTGAACCATTTTTTGTTTTTTGTTTTTTGTGCTGGTACTAGGAGTTGCACTGTCTTAGCTCTTTTTGCTCCAGGCTGGAGCTCTACCTTGAGCTCACCTCCACTTATATCTTTTAGCAGGTTAATTAGAGATAAGAATCTATTGGATTTGGCTACAAAGGCTGGCTTTGAACCTTAATCCTCAGATCTCAGCATCCTGAGTAGCTAGGATTACAAGCATGAGCCACTGGCACCGGACCATTTATTGTTTCTTTATGTGGGGCACATTCAAATTCCTTTCTTCTAGCTACTTTGAAATATATTACAAATTATTGTTAACAACCGTCACTTCACTGTACTATAGAATAGTAGAACTTACTCCCCCTATCTGTCCAGTTTTGGGTATAGGCTAGCCAGCTCTTCTCTATCTCACACCCTTTCCAGCCTTTGGTGATTACTTGGCAGGATGTTCTTGATGAACATTAGCCTTGTTTCAGGTAAACAGAGCAATGTTTCCAGTTCCCATGGGAGCTATGAAGGCTGAAGTGGTAGCAGCTCTTCAGATCTCTTGGACCAAGCATGATGTATATACCTCTAATCCCAGGTACTTGGGAGGTGATTGTGGCCCATGGCCAGCCCAGGCAAAAGTGTGAGACCCTATCAGAAAAACAAACTAAAGCCAAAAGGGTGAAGGGTGGTATTGCTCAAGTGGTAAAATGCCCTCTTAGTAAGCATGAGAGAGGGGGAGAGACTTTCTGCTAGCTTTTTCCCTCCCTGTCAACTACATCCACCAGGAGCTAAGCTCTCCCAGCAGAGTGAGTTCTCGCAGGTCTGAGGATATGGAATTTCATCTAAGAAGATCTAGGTGGCAGGAGGAAAAGTGTGATTTACATCAGGGAAAGACATCCAAAAATTTGTGTGGAATGTAAGGTTCTGGCTACTACAATGAATGGCTCTTGAAGGTATGGTGTCCCCCTTTCTCCCACTGAACTATCTCCTCAAGATACCTAAGCCCCAAATGTTACTCTCTTTGCAATCCTTTTGTTTTTAAAATTTCCATGTGCAGCCACTTTCAAGTGAGGGAGCCAAAGCCAGAAAGGCTGGTGGAGGACCAACTCAGCATCTCAACCATCCCTGTACTCACACCAAGATACCTACACATTCGTGCATGCAACAAAGGAAGACCTTGCAAGCAAACCTTCTACAGGACAAGCATAATGGGATTCAATGTTATTTTCTGTCTTGGCCTACAAGGGAAGCAACTGACAACTTGCTCTTCCTAAAGGAAGGGCGAAGAAAGGGAACACTGAAATGTAATCTCTTGCCAGAACCTTTCTGAGCAGCTCCACACTCTGAGACTCTCTCCCCCTTTGTGAGTGGTGCTGTAGTAGAACCACATCCCCTTTTAAAACCAGGTCTCAAAAGTACTTTCCTTGTCCATGATATTTTGCTGAATGATGCTATTCAGACTCCTGAATAATCCCTAACATGGTTTTGTGGCACAGATTGATGCTCTCCACATTTTTTTTGACAATTTAATGTGGCTCACATCTCAGAAAGGTGGATGAATCACAGATGTGTGATATGCTTTGTATTTCTCTAAGAGGAAAAATCTCCAAGTACAGAAACTTTGCTTTTCTCCTCTCAAGTAATGAGTTCATATATTGATAGAGAACAAAGTACCGTCTCAATCCCAGAGGCTTTTATCCTGATGGAGCTGCTGGGCAAATGTCTTTTGTTGGTGCCCACAACTTAAAGAAGGTGGAGAATGTTGGATCTGCCTTTCTTTGTTTTCAGAACTCCAGAATCCAATGCAACTCATATGGTCTTAATGGACACTTCTTCCCATTGGAAAATTTTCAGCCCCTAGAGATTAAAAAAGAAAACGAAAGACATAGATACCTTTTGAAAACCACTCTCTGTGCTATCCTAACTCTTTGTCTTAACTCTATTCCTGAAAGGACACATTCCTTTGGACTAACCCCTTAAAAGCCTATGATACAAATCTGCCCTTAGGCTACCTTCCCAGGATAGAATTCATTCACATCTCTCAATTACTTTTCATACAGAACCAAAAGATCCTCATGCCAATTTTTTTGTTGGGTTTTTTTTTTTTTTTTTTTGCTCTTTACAACAGTCACATGGTCCCCAGGATTTTTCCATTAAGTCAAAGAAAAGCGAATTGAGAGCAACAATAATATCAAAACGTTTTGTACCAGTGCTGGGTAATTCTTGAAGTAATTAACTATTGCTTATAAAACTCAATTATGCTTTCAGCTCAGTTTATGTGATCTCGCCACAGACTGAAAACCAAAAGAAAGTAGTTTAACCTTTAGTAAATTGCAGAATAGCTTTAATTCAATTCTTTCCAATAATCAACAAGGCAATACAGCAATTAGAAAGCATATATAATGGGAAAAACATAAAGATGTTTGTTCTACCTAAAATATGAAATGGATATATGTGCAATAATGGTGAGGAAGATGAGTTCAACCCTATCTTGATCAAGGTAGGTACCTATCAATATGTCAATGTTGAAATCAACATGGTTGTGCTGATTCTTTTGCTATTAAGACATAAATTGGCCAGGCACTGGTGACTCACGCCTATAATCCTCACTACTTAAGAGGCTGAGATCTGAGGATTGTGGTTCAAAGCCAGCCCAGGCAGGAAAGTCTGTGAGACTCTTATTTCCAATAAACCACCAGAAAACTGGAAGGGGTGCTGTGGCTCAAGTGGGAGAGCCTTGAGCTTAATTGCTGAGGGACAGTACCCAGGCCCAGAGTTCAAGCCCCACGACTGACCAAAAAAAAAAAAAAAAAGACATATATTGGCAACATTTGCAAGTCACAGCCTCTTAGCCGCTGACAAGGATGTGTGCTAAAAGAAACCCTAATACACTGTTGGTGGGAATGTAAACTTGTTTAACCACTCTGGAAAGCAATATAGAAGTTCCTCAAAAAACTAAACAATAGGCTATGTGCAGATGGCTCATGCCTGTAATACAAACTATTTGGGAGTCTAAGATCTAAGGATCATGGTTCAAAGCACTTTGAGCAGGAAAGTCTGTAAGACTCTTATCATCAATAATTACAAAAAAAAAAAAAAAAAGCAGAAGTGGAGTTGTGGCTCAAGTTGTAGAGTGCTAAGCTTGAGCACAAAAACTCAGGGACAGCCTCCAGGCCCAGAGTTCAAACCGCAGGACTGGCACACACACACAAAATTTCATATATATCCTATAAATTTTTAAAAAATGAAACAAGGAAAGGTTGAGAGGGAGGGGTAAGCAAGTTTACAGGAGTGACATCGACCAACATGTGTTACATTCATAAACTCCTGAAAGGTAATAAAAATAAAAAATTTAAATAAGTTATCTAATATGCGAGTTACTAATATACTGTAATACCAACTTTCTATCTAGCAAAGGGGTTAGGAATATGGGCTCTGCGGTGAGATTGCCTACATTCAAATCCCAGCTCCTATATACTACCTAGTAGGTGCCAGATGGACCTTTGTTTGGGGCCTGATACTGGACACAAGTAAGTTTTGCGGGTTAGATCATGGCTCACTGGTGCAGTGCTTGCCTACTATGCATGAAGTAATTCCAATCCTTATTATCACACACACAAAAAATCTTTGGAAAATGAAGTTCTGCCAAAGTCTGCTGCTAAGAAGTCCTGTCAGGAGTGCAGAAGGAAAGTCGACAGGACGGTTAGGTTACTGCTTGTGTGGCGCCTTCTCTGCAAAAGTACCTGGGGCTGGCATTGTCTCTAAGCAGAAACAGGATGCCAGGTACAACTGGCTTCACCACAATTCCTAATTTTTGCTGGCTTGCCCTTTCCTAATTAGTTCAGGCCAAGAGGTGGTAAGAGCGAAGGGGGATTCTGCTTTCTATAATGCCTCGAGGCCAGGTGCGGGTGGCTCACGCCTGTAATCCTAGCTACTCACCAGGCTGAGATGTGAGCATCACTGGGGATTCAAAGCTAGCCCAGGAAGGAAAATCCACCAGAGTCTTATCTCCAATAAGCAATCAGAAAACTGGAAGTGGTGCTGTGGTGGCTTAAGTGGTAGAGCACTAGCCTTCAGCTGAAGAGCTCAGGGACAGTGCCCAGGCCCAGAGTTCAAGCCCCACAACTGACCAAAACAAAAATAAATAAATAATGCCACCACTGTACCCATAGTAAATAAGCCTCCCAAGTTACCTATTCTATATATCATCTATGTTCTGTTTGGACCTTAACTAGTAAACAGTGAGGCTTTGAGTAAATGACTTGACCTTTATGTGTGAGACGCAGGTAATGATAGTAATTTACCTCCTCACATGGAAGGGTTAAATGAGTTATTGGGATGTGTGAAATACTTTAGAACAGTGTCTGACATGTAACAAGCATAAATCTTTTATTTCTGTCACCATCACTACTACCTTCAGCTGCAGCAGAAGCAGCAGCAGTAACAGAAGTGGCAACACGCCACAGGTAAACAGAGGTGACACAGCTCTAGGTGTGCTTTGTAGCACACGCAGTTGGTGATTGTAGAGGTTGTTTTTAAAATAAGGACTCAGAGAAATCTGACAATTACTACAGAATGTAGCTTAAGGGAAATCCAGGAATGATTTCACAACACTGGGCAATTAAAATAGATGGTCATTACCGGCTGTCCCAAAGGGTTTTCCAATTGCTTGTTCTGCTTTTGCTCAAAGCACTTTTGAGGTATTTTATTCTAGATTCACAGACATTTTAGAAATAAAAAGGAACTCTAACTAGAAACACAGCCCCTCATTTAGCACTTTATTTAGGAAAGAAAACTGATTAAACAAAAGAAACTTTTAGGGCACTTAATTGCAAATCTTACTGAAGAAAAATCAGTGGGAAAAAACACTGAGGCTTTGTCATCAAGTTCAAGGAGCTCTCTGCTAACCATTTGGGGAGATTTATTTCTAACTGAAGTCTTCAAAGTCAATGAATGAATATTATTTGTTTCTTTACAGAAGTGAAACAGATTTATTATGTAAAAAAAAAAGAGAGAAATGGAAGTCCCCTGTATCCTGATTTATAATACCCACTAGGTTCAAGGGAACATTAGTTGCTAAGTGTCCAAAGCATTTGACTATGATTTATATAGAACTCTAAGAGTGTTAGTAATAAGAGAGAGGAACACCTCCAAGAGAGAAATTTCTAGAAGATTACATGCATCTGAGTCAAACCATACTAAATTCATCCTTTTAAAAACTAGGTTTCAACCCTAAGTGTTTTATTTCACCTCTCTGAACATCTATTTCCTGTAAAATGAGAAAGTTGAACCAGATGGTCCCTGTGGTTCCTTCTAGTTCTTTATTTCTAGGATCTAGTGAATTTTAAATTGGATATTACTGATATCAAAGAGCTGCTTCCCAGCCTTAGATTCTATTACAAAGAAACAGACGAAGGTTCTCATCTCACTTGTGAAAGGATCAAAGTCATTTTTTGTTAATGCCTCTGAGAGGCTTTTTGATCCCTGAGTCCAAAAATTCATTTTAAATGCATCAAGTTATTTCGAACTACTGGGGGATAAAAGAAATTGACTTCTGAGTAGCATGCCACAGGCCACACCATTAATAGGTCCAATTAGGAGACTCACTTGGAAGACTGAACTGAAATTAGAAAAATGAAAAGATTCTTCAAACAATATTAGTAGACAAGCTATTTGTTGTTGGTGTTGGTGGTAGTGGTGGTAGTCATGGGGCTTGAACTCAGAGCCTGGGCACTGCCCTTCAGCTCTTTTGCTCAAGGCTAGCACTCTACCACTTGAGCCACAACTCCACTTTTTTTTTTTTTGAGTGGTTAATTGGGGACATTTTTGCCCCACTGGCTTCAAACTGTAATCCTTGGATCTCAGCCTCCTGAGTAGATATGATTACAGGTGTGAGCCACTGGCACCCAGCTTCAGACAAGCTATTTACTAAGAGATAATACTTGAGCTACAGATAACAATTAAAGTTCCAATAGCTAGAATTTGTGAAACAACAGTAAACCAATAAGAGAATGATAATGTCACAGCCTTACTAATAATCAAGAAAATGCTGACAAAAAACAATTGATATCATGGAACTGGAAATGTGGCTCAAGTGGAAGAATACCAGCTTGAGTGAAAAAGCCAAGCAAGAGTATGAGGCCCTGAGACCAAGACCCAGTAATGCCACATACATATGTACAGGTTGTGCACACACACACACACACACACACATATTTAACTCTTACCACCGTGGCAAAAAATTAAATGAGTGAAAATGCCAACAACTGGTATGTTGGTAAAGATGTTTAGATATAGGGACTCTCACATAGCACTGATGACAGGATGGTAGGAGTACGAATAAAACAACCATTTGGGAAACAAGATCTAATAAAATTGAAGACATACATACCCTAAGGCCTAGTAATTATACTTCTAAGTATAAAACACAATGAGCAGGGTGCCAGTGACTGTAATCCTAGCTACTCAGGAGGCTGAGATCTGAGGATCACAGTTCAAAGCCAGCCTAGGCAGGAAAGTCTGTGAGACTCTTATCTCCAATAAACCACTAGAAAACTGGAAGTGGCGCTGTGGCTCAAGCACTAGAGTGCTCACCTTGAGCTGAAGAGTGCAGGAACAGCACCCAAGCCCAGAGTTCAAGCCCCATGACCAACAACAACAACAACAAAAAAAAAAAAACAATGAAACTCTAACAAAATGTGGCTAAAGGAGATAGCTTGCAAGATTATGTTTATAATAGTAAAAATTGTATACAAAGTCTCTTTTTTTTTTTTTTGGTCGGTCATGGGGCTTGAACTCTGGGCCTGGGCACTGTCTCTCAGCTCTCCAGCTCAAGGCGAGCGCTCTACCACTTGAGCTACAGCACCACTTCAGGTTTTCTGGTGGTTTATTGGAGATAGGAGTCTCACGGTCTCTCCTGCCCAGGCTGGCTTTGAACCGCGATCCTCAGATCTCAGCCTCCTGAGTAGCTAGGATTACAGGCGTGAGCCACCAGCGCCCGGCTTATACAAAGTCTCTTAAACAATAAATGAATCCACTATTTAATGCTACAACATATAATGACAGTTGCATAACAGTTAAAGTGAATATACTTTTGTGTCACATGTGCCAATATAAATTTGTAAAAAAAAAAATCTAGTTACATGTAAACTCTTATCTACATGTAACTTTCATTTATCTAGTATTGGAAAATATACAAGAACATCCACTATATACATGAACTTACAGACAGGTAGTTAATGTCTAGACTTCATAGAGAGTTGACATGCCCCCACATCTAGAGAGTAGAAACAACTGCTGAGATAAATGGGAAAGTAATGCGAAAGTGTTCACAGGACACAGATGACTCTTGCAGTGTTTTATTTAAAAGAAAAAAACCACAAAGAAATGTAGGGAGGGAGTAAGGAAAGTACAAGATCTCCTATGGTAAAGAATAGGGAATATAAAAAACCCAGAAACATTATCTTGAAGCAGTTGCCAATGGTCAAATCTATGACATTTTCAACAACAAACCAACAAAAGTCATAAATTCTAACTTCAAATTTCATGAGTCCATGTTGATATAAGTAGATAATAATTGACTAAATAAATAAATGAGAAGGCATAATTCAGGAGATAGAAAAATCACTTTGGGAAACAAGAAAGCTATTAGTTCAATGGTACAATTATTGTTACAGTCAAGAATCAATAATAGATGCTAACATAGCTACATAGCATTATGATGTATAAACAGGATATCTGGATTTGCACAGTATCAAAGTTATGTCTGAGTGAGAACTCAGTCACACTGACGAATTACACAGTGGAGGACCCTGGGAAGCATCTCCTAGCCAAGAGAACAAAGTGTCCAAATGAAAGGGGTCCACACTGAATCACTTTGATCCACTTATCATAGACCATATTGACATTGGATGCTTCCTAATCTGATATATTGAAAAGGACACAAAAACACTTAAGTGGCACATTTGTAAAGAAACGTAAAGACTTGGAAACACTATATTAAGTGTAGCAAATCAGGCCTAGAAAGGGAAAGGATCCCTGCTTTCCCTTATCTATGGAAGCTAGATTTAGCTTATAAACTCATAAGTAAATATGTTGGGTGGTATGCAGGTATATATATATGTATTCACTGAAATTAGATTCAAAGGAGATCTCAGATAGTGTAATTCCTTAGAAATCCAAAATCAAAGTTCAGCAAAATAAAACACCAGAAAGCAGGTACTCCCAAGGAGTGGGTGAGGTCAAGGAGAAAGGGGTAGACAAATGATGAAGACAAGAGAAAGTAAGCCAGGCCCAAAGCAGCATAGGACCCATGGCTTCCCTTCTTTGCAATAACTAGTATATGTCTGGGACAAATAGAAAAGGTCAAAAGCTATGTACATATGACCAGATAAGATGAAGTTAAGCAAAATGAATCCCAAGATAGGGATACAAGTGGTTTTATCTTTCTTGCTATTGTTTCTAACGTATTTATAAGGTACCATGTGATTTTTGTATTGCTTTGTATGTCCCTCCCCCACGGTATAACTCCTATTTTCACTGTATTTGATGTTGGTATAATTTGGGGAGAAGAAGGGAAAAAGCAAATTGTTTAAATAGGGATACAGTTTGACCCACTGCAACAATGAGATGTACAAGATGCTATGTTGAAAAACAAACTTTACAATTTAGGCGGGGTGGGAGGGGGACAGAATAGTTGTGGAGGTGAGAGGGAAGGGATGGTAGGGGAAAAACAAAGGAGGAGACAACAATGCTTGATAAGAAATGTACTCACTACCTTACTCATGTATCTGTAACCCCTCTGTACAATATTTTCACAATAAAACACTTATTTTAAAAAAAAAAGACAAGAAAGGAATAATGCAGTCAACAATCCAATGTACATCCTCCAAACTTAAGATGAGTGAGTGAAGGGGTGGATAGGAGAAGGGTGGGTAAGAATGTTAAAAGGGATGACACCAAGATGCATTGTATTCATAAACTGCTCTGTTACAATGGCAACTCCTCTGAACACTGTTTAAAGATGATGATGATGATGATGATGATGATGATGATGATGATGATGATAGAAGCCAAGCACCGGTGGTTCACACCTATAGGTCTAGCTACTCTGGAGGCTGAGATATGGGGATCACAGTTCAAAGCCAGGCCAGGCAGGAAAGTCCATGAGACTCTTATCTCCAATAAACCACTAGAAAACTGGAAGTAGCATAGTGGCTCAAGCGGTGGAGCACTTGCCTTGAGCTAAAGAGTGTAGGGACAGCGTCCAAGCCCAGAGTTCAAGCCTCATGACCAACAAAATAATAATAATAATAATAGAAATTTTAGAAATGTGTAACTTGAATTTAAACTTAAGAAAACACCAGGAAAAAAATCCAAATGAGATATATTCTGCAAAATTAATGTCAATACTTGTCTAAAGTGTATAAGACTGACCAGAGGAAATTTAGGAACCTAGACAACAAAAATGACATTAGTGGAACATTAGTGGGACAACTAAATATAGTCTACAGGTTAATTAAGAATATTGTATCAGGCTCAGTGGAAGAGTGCTTGCCTCACATGCATGAGGCCCTGGGTTCAATTCCTCAGCATCACATAAACAAAAAAAGCCAGAAGTGGCACTGTGGCTCAAGTGGTAGAATACTTTCCTTGAGCTGAAGAGCTGAGGGACAGTGCCCAGGCCCAGAGTTCAGGCCCCATGACTGACAAAAAAAAAAATTATATCATTATCTCTCATATGCAGAAGCTAGATCTAATATATGCTGGAATATGGTCAATTATACAGGACTCTAGACATTCAGAGGCAGTGAGACTGAAGGAGGATACTCTTAGGAAAGAAAACAGAAAGGTGCAATGCCTGTGTGCCCCTGATCATATACAATAATATTCATCAAGGGGTTGGGATGTGGCTTAGTGGTAGAGTGCTTGCCTAGCATGCATGAAGCCCTGGGTTCGACTCCTAAGTACCACATACATAGAAAAAGCTGGAAGTGGCGCTGTGTCTCAAGTGGTAAGAGTGCTAGCCTTGAGCAAAAAGCAGCTCAGGGACAGTGCCCAGGCCCTGAGTTCAAGCCCAGGACTGGCTAAATCAATAAATAAAGTAGTATTTATTGAAATGAACTCCAGGGAATGGAACCAAGAGGTTCTTTTCTTCATTGCTGTTTTTGTTTTCTTTTCTTTTGGTTTTGTTTGTTCATTTATCTGTCTTTGGGAGGGTAAGGGGGGAGCACAGAAATAGAGGGACAAAGGGAGAACAAATGCAGCGGCGGTACTCACTAGACACTATGTTAAAAATGAACTACACAACTTGTGGATGGGGATGGGAGGAAAAAACGGGGAGAGTGAAAAGGGATGACATCGTCCAAAAAGAAATGTACTCTTAGCCGGGTGCTGGTGGCTCACGCCTGTAATCCTAGCTACTCAGGAGGCTGAGATCTGAGCATTGCAGTTCAAAGCCAGCCTGGCAGGAGAGACTGTGAGACTCCTATCTCCAATAAACCACTAGAAAACCTGAAGTGGCGCTGTAGCTCAAGTGGTAGAGTGCTTGCCTTGAGCTAAAGAGCTGAGGGACAGTGCCCGGGCCCAGAGTTCAAACCCCACGACCGACAAAAAAAAAAAAAAAAAGAAATGTACTCTTTTTTTAAATAATTTTTATTGAGATTAAATGATTACATAAATGTCACAAATTTCACAGTATTGTAGGATAATGATACTTAAAGTCACAAACACATTTTAACCTTCACAAGGAAAATTGTCATTATCTTGGTCTATAAAGTTTGTGAATTGTATAAGATTTGACAATACAACTATTTCTTCTGCATTGGGTGATATGTACATTTCTTTCCTTTTGCTTAGTGTTAACTGTTCCCTCTTTCCCTCAGAAATGTATTCTTTATCTGACTTATGTTACTTTAACCTCTCTATATATCACCTTTATAATAACTATAAAACATTTAAAAATTAGTTTAAGAATATTCTGTTACCTTCTTGATTTTGATCTCTGCTGTGGTTATTTAAGGTGTTGCTATTTGAGGAAGCTGGATAAAGGATACATACAGATTCTATTATCTTGAAATTTTTTAAATCTAAAATTATTTCAAGACAAATTGTTTTACAAATAGCAGGGGAAAACATGCAAAACACAAAGTGTTTAATGATAATGAAGCATCCAATATCTAATTTATTCTTCTATGTCTAAAATCATTCATAGTTAAAAAAAAACATGGATGTGTAAAATTCAAACAACAAAGAATTTGATAATCTAAAGAGATACTGTCATGATACAGCAACTTTTAAACAATGAGACCCAGGTTTTGATCTGCTGGTCCAGAGCTTGACAGAAGACTAGAAATACAACTGCAGCACACTCTATCGTCATGTTCTTCAGACACCATGTTAAACAGGATGCTTGATGTTGATTTTCTGCTTCTCTGCCCAGCTTTCTCCTGTGGTTCATGTTAATTTTATTCAGATTGAAGTTATGAGGTTTTTTTTTTTCCTCAGATTTACTTTACTCCTAATTCCTTACCAGCCTAAAGACTTAGGATTCACTTTATTTTCCAGCTTTGGAAGTAACTATCAATTTACACAGGGAAAAGTGCCTGAACAGAAATAAGGAAATGAAGTGTGCAAACAAGTTTTGAGGCATGATATGCTGAAATACTGAACATGACAGGCTTCAAAATGTATAACCTTCATGGAGAAATGCCCTGTCAGCTGCGAGGAAGACAGGTCTGAAATATGGGACCATTGTTAAGATATAATCTGTGATAAATCCACAGAAGTTCTGAGACTAAATGAGACTATTAAGATTTTTGAGTCAAATCCTGAAGAACATCAAGATTTGGAATAGAACCTTGAAGAATACCTAATTTAAGGCACAAGAAAAAAAATCAACCACACTTTATTGGAAAGATGGAATGAAAACAGGATTATGCTTTATTACAATCATGTAAAATGCTATAAGGAATTCAAGAAAGATGAGAGTAAATAACGAAGTGGGTTATTAGACTATGGCCATTAAGGCTTCCAATTCATGAAGGTAGTGTTGGTAGTGGTAACCTTGAAAGAATAGGTATACTCAAGGAAGCATTGTAGAGAAAGAAATATTCAGCTCCTTCTAAGAGAGGAGAAAAACTATACCCTAAATAGACAGCACAAAGAAAAAATGCAAAACACAGGTGGGAGTGTGCACCTGGAGAAAGAGGAGAATATCCTAACTTCAGATCAGGAATGAAAGTGAAGATTCAGGAGGAAGCAAAAAGAGACCCAGAGAATGCTGTGGACCAGAGCCTCTGTGACTTCAATTAAAGTCAGATGCTGAATAAGGAATGTTAGGCAGGGGTTGAAGAAAAGTAGACAGGTTTGAAATAAGATATATGTACTCAAGAGGCAGAGGTCCAGGGAATCACAGTTTGAGGCCACCCTGAGCAAAAAGTTCAAAAGATCCCATCTCAACCAATAAGCTGGGTGTGATGGCAATGTTTGCCATCATTGCCAGGTAGGAGGCATAAATAGAAGGATTTCTGTCCACACTGATTCATGTTAAAAACTTGAGACTCTATCTGAAAAATAACTAAAACAAAATGAACCAGGGATATGACGCAAGTGTTAGAGACCTTGCCTGGCAAGTGCCAGGTGGCTGAGTTATATTGAATCAACAATAGCAAATATGTAACTCCACTACAATCTTCTTCTTCACTTAATTATTGAGCATCCCTAAAATAGAAAGGAATGTGCATACATTTAATATGCTGTTTTTGCTTTTGTTTTGTGACTTTACTAACCTTGTGACATTAGTGGGATTCATATTTCTAACCCAGTTTTGTACATGAGGGAATCAAAGCTCATTGGTTAGAGACCTATCTATCCATAAAGGTGAAACTAAAACACAAGTGGTTTTTGTTTTTTTTTTCCCTTCACCACACTGTGTTAAACTAAAGCCCTTTGGAGGAAAGTACTACTTTTTAAGCACTCAGGAAAAGCTGCCAATGTGTGCACTGTCAACAAAATCATGCCTAATAATCTTATTAGTTGAACAAGATTCTTCATCAAACTTGTTAAATTGTTCAAATGCAGCAGATGGCAGATAGTGAGAGCTGCTCCTTGCAGCTAGAAGCTGTTGGCAAGAGCATCTAGAAAGCCAGTGATGGATGATTCAGTGTCAGTCTGGGGAAGACAGATGAGTCTAATAGGGTGACCCAAGGGTCAAGCTCAGGCTCAGTCCTAGTTAGCATCTTAGGATTCTTAGCAGGTATACTACAATGCTGTGGGATCAGAAGCTAATCAAAGCTAATAGGTGAGAGAAATAGTAGCAAGGTAAAGAAAGTAAAAGGAACTTGATATGGTTTCAAGTGAGAAGAGGACAGGAAGTTGCACGAGGTTTAAATTGGGAAAACACGGTTCATTAAAAGGAAATGCAAGTATACTGTAATAGGAAAGAACTTCTATAGTCTTGGAAGAGGACCAAGAATATGATCAAAGGGAGGGAAAAAGTGACAATGCAGATAGGATATCAAACTGTCAACCAAAAATCTGGCTGAGTCTCCAAGATAAAATTAGAACTGACAGCTGGGAGTGACGGCACATGCCTTATAATCCCAGCTAGTAAGGGTCTGTGATCATAAGGACGGTGGATTAAGCCAAGCCTAGGCAGCAAGTTAGTGAGACCCCATCTCAATAATCAATCCAGGTCTGATGATACATATCTGTGGTCCAAGCTACACAGGAGGTCACAGGTAGGAGGATCAGTCTGAGGCCACTCCTGGGCAAAAAACACAGATGCTGCCTGAAAAATGATTAAAGCAATAAAGGGCTGAGGCATGGCTCAAGTGCTGAAGTGCCTAGACCCTCAATTCAATCCCAATTACCAAAGAAATACAACTGATGTTATTACCTACCATGTGCTAACAAAAAAAGGACAAGGATACATTTGTGTGCGCGCGCATGGGTGCATGGATGTGTGTGTGTGTGTGTGTGTGTGTGTGTGTTATTTCTAATGGGGTATAGAAGAAAATCATCTTGCTCACTTGCTTTTTTTTCTTTTTGCTGACAATCCTAGGGCTTGAACTCAGGGCTTGGGCACTGTCTCTGTGCTCAAGGCTAATGCTCTACCACTTTGAGCCAAAGCTCCATTTCTGGCTTTTTGGTAGTAATTGGAGATGAGTTTCACTGAATTTCCTGCTAGGGCTGGCTTTGAACCACAATCCTCAGATCTTAGCCTACTGAGTAGCTAGGATTACAGGTGTGAGCCTCTGGTACCCAGGTACACCTTGCTTACTTCCTATGAAATGAATTGGTAGACCACAGGCTAAATCCAGCCTGCATCATCATATTTGGCCGTACATTATTGTAACTTCAAACTGTCTTAAGCTAAATTAGAGAACTTACACTCTTCAGAGTTTTGTATAACCCTTATCATTCTCTAGTTTATCTTCTACCCAGCTGAGTTCCCACCTTTATGTTATCGGCCTGGCACTTGGCAGGGTCTCAGTTGGCAGCATCACACATGACCTACACAGAGACAGAGAAAAACATGGACAAGATATAGACAGGGGGCCTATAGAGATGTATATGGGTGTATTTTGAAAAGCTACCACAATAATCTCTGATAGTTAGAATATGGGTAACCTAAGGCTGAAAAAGTGACTCAGGCGGTAAAGCACCTACCTTGTAAATTCAATCTCCAATACCACCCCCCAACATTTTTTTAAAGACTATGGGTGACTTGCACTTATCAACAGTTCTATATGTTCATTCACCTCTAAATAGATACTATTTTTGTATGATAAAGAGTAAACATTTTTCTTAAATTCATGCTTAAATTAATAATCAGTATTGTTCTCTCTTCTTTTTTGTGTGCATATGTGCTGGTACCAGGGCTTGAATTCAAGGCCTGAGAGCTATTTCTCAGCTTTTTTGTTCAAGGCTGGAGTTCTACCACTTGAGCCACAGCTTTAACTTTTAGTCTGTTCGTGGTTAATTGGAGGTAAGAGTTTCACAGACTTTTCTGCCCAGGCTGGCTGTGAACCACACTTCAAATCTCAGCCCCCTGAGTAACTAGGATGCCAGGCAGGAGCCACCAGCACTGAGCTTATCATCATTCTCTACCCAAGTACAATCACAGGTCTGTGGAAATATAGAAGGGCAATTATCTGATGAATTTTGCTTCCTGTTACTTCTCTGCTACTTCTGTGTTTATGTCTTTTTGTCTTCAACATAAACCAGGGTGGGTAAATGTATTCTATGGTTCAATCATGCACATTAACTGATAATGCAAACCAACCAGGAATTCCATTTGCAAGAAAAGAAATTATTAGGCTATGTGTGCTAGTTCCTTTCTGTAATTCTAGCACTAAGGAAGCTGAGGCAGGAACATAGAGAGTTAAGGGACAGCCTAAGAGCCTACCTCAAAAAATACAATGAAAATGAAAAATTGCTAATACTTTAACCAGTACATTTTAAAGTATCAATATCTACTCCTAACCTCAGAGGCAGCCAAGATTGCTAGTTTCTTGTGCATTATTTCAAAAGTAGCCTAGATATAGAATTACAAATGTGTAATCATTGAGAACATATTTCCCGAAGTCCATCGTTTATATCTGGGTAGTAAAAATGGATTATTTATACAATTTTTTTTTGGTTAGTCATGGAGCTTGAATTCTGAGACCTGGGCATTGTGCCTCAGCTCTTCAGCTCAAGGCAAGTGCTCTACCACTTGAGCCATAGCACCACTTCCAGTTTTCTGGCGGTTAGTTGGAGATAAGGATCTCACGAACTTTCCTATCCAGGCTGGCTTTGAACCTCGATCCTCAGTTCTCAGCCTTCAGAGTAGCTAGGATTACAGGCGTAAGCCACCGATGCCTGGCTGATTTCTGTAATTTTTAAAAATAATGTAAACAGAGTCACTTCCAACTTGTGGGCCTTCATAACGCTTGCAACAACAGGAGTACATAAAGAATCTTTACAAGGGTGGCCGTGGGACCCACTTTGCTCTATCTTCTGCAACTGCAGAAGGAGTCCAGTAGCCTAAAACAACATTTCAGCTGACTAAACTAATTGCCTTCATGATTTTAATGGTTTTCTTCTAATCTGATCATTATTATCGCATTCCTTTCCTGTTGCTGACAAAGAGAAGGAGAGAAAAAAAAGTCTGCAGAGAATAACTAGTTTTAAGAGTGAAATGGGCTTCACTGGGAAAATACACAACCTGATGGTTTAGTGACAATTTATCTTAGTCAGAGCTAAGCAAATTCAAATCCAATCCATCATATTTCTCCATCACATCTCCCAAGTAATCCTGAAAAGGCACGGTTGTACCTGTTCCTCCTAAGTCATTTTTTATCATTTTAAAAAGAGAACATGGTTTCCCGCATAATTAAACCCCAACCCTGTAAGTGGTGCCCCTGTGAACGCCCGGATTCTGACAAAGGGGCTGAAGCGCGTGAAGACAAGGGCCGAGGTGAGGCCAGCATCCCGCCTCAAAGCCCCGCATTCTCCAGGATGAGGGGAAACACTCTCTCCCTGGTCATTAGGATGCTCCCACACAATCAGTGGCCTCTGTAACCTGGTCCTGACCTGGAAGAAGTGGGGCTCTCTGTTCTCTCCCTTCCTCCGACTCCTGCAGTGGAAGCCGTGTGACTGAGGGGTGTTGAAAGGTGAGTCTGCCACACAGATCTCTCCTGCAGCCTGCCAGAACACAGAGAAGTGACAGGAGAGGTCATGACTCCCAAACAGAAGGCACCCTGTGACTTTCAGCTATCACTGTTGAGGGTAGGGAGGCTTGCTTCAACTCTTCTTAAAGCCTGGCAGGGGCACTTTCCCCAGGCTCCCCTCTGGCACACCCTTTGTCCTCAGCTCCTTACCAGGAGCTCCTGCTATCACTTGGAAAGTGGAGCCACTGTGCTCAGAACCCACCCTAGGAGTGAGCCTTACTGTCACACTCCATGTTTCTTCTACCCTGGCTGCTGGCTCTCTCCTCACTTGCCCACAAGAGGCCCTGGGGAGCCTGCACCTACTTAGGAACAAATCCTTCACTTCCTGAAGCCATCTGACCCTGACATGCCAACACCTCTATCTTTAGTAAAGAAAGACTTCAGGAAGAAACTAAAGTTAAGCACTACTTGATAATTTTACCAATCAGCTTCACCCATGCACAGCATATTCCTGCTCTACTCTGTCCTCAAGTTCAAACCCCAGAATGACAAAAGTACAAATGACATAGACATGTCTCAGTGGTTGGGCAATGTATAACCAGACAATGACTGGATAGCAGCTGCTCCACTGTCATTATTGAAAGAGAGAGAGAAAAAAAAATACACACACACACGTAGAAGAGAGAGATTATACAAAATATATGTAAGGGATGGCATTGTCCAAGAAGAATTTACTTATTATTTAACTTATGGAATTGTAACTCCTCTGTATAGCACCTTAATAATAAAAAAATTATATTTAAAAAAAAAGAATATATAAACCAGGTTCTGGTGGCTCACACCTGTAATCTTAACTACTCAGGCTGAGATCTGAGGATTGCTGTTCAAAGTCAGCCTGGTCAGAAAAATCTGTGAGTCTCTTATCTCTAATTAACCACCAGAAAAGCAGCAGTAGCACTGACTCAAAGAGATAGAGTGTTAGCCTTGAGCAAAAGAGCTCAAGGACAGCACCACAGTTCAAGTCCCAAGATAAGGAGAAGGAGGAGGAAAAGGAAGAGGAAGAAGGGGGAGGGGGAGGCAAGGAAGGGAAGGAGGAAGAGGAGAATGAGACAGCATCTACACAAGTCTCAGGCTCTAGGCTGCAGGACTGGACAAACGCGCAAGGTCTAGCACTCATTGCTGGTTTGGGCTCTTGCTAAAACATTTACTGAACTGTAGAAACTTGCCATTACATATATATAGAGACAGACAGACAGACAGACAAGCAGACAGACAGACAGACAGAGACGGACAGACAGACAGAAAGACAGACCTATGGTTTCAAAAGTAGAAATTAGGGGGCTGGGAAGGTGGCTCAGTGGTAGAGCGCTTGCCTTGCATGCCTGAGGCCCTGAGTTTGATTCCTCAGCACCACATAAGCAAAAAGAAAAAAGCCGAAAGTGGCGCTGTGGCTCAAGCGGTAGAGTGCTAGCCTTGAGCTGACGAGCTGAGGGGTAGCGCCCAGGCCCAGAGTTCAGGCCCCACAACCGGACCCAAAAAAAAAAAAAAGTAGAAATTAGGGATCATTTGGAATAATCTAATAATAATTATCCTAGTAATAATATGACTGGGAACAATATATAATCTGGATGAAACAGCCTGTCTAACGAGAGTGGCAGCATTTCTACAGTGACTTAGGTAGAACTGGAGTGAAGACATGAAAGGCACGTGCTGTTCCAGGACCCAGGTTTTCAGTGACCATGCCAAAGAGAAAAATGAATTCTACTCCCTTAGCCTTGTGCTGGCTTCTCTCTGCCTGTTCGCCTTCAGAAAGAAGTGGTTGCTAGTCCCCCTTCCATTCTCCCCATCCTATCCCTCTGCTCCTGAACCACTCCAGCCTTTCCTGGGTCTGCACTCCTTTATACCTCATCTGTCCACTGTCATCTGACTTAATGGTGCACAGAATCAGTCAGCACACCCTGTCCAAAGGCACTTCTTGGCTGCGTGGCAGTACTAGCGGAAGTCTAGTACACCTGGAAGCACAAGTTCTTTATAATTTATAAGCATTTATAGTAACTTAGAATAGAAATATAAAGCCAAATTATGCTAACTATAGCAATTGAGACTATAATAACTTTTTTGTGGGGGGGGGGTCCGGTCATGGGGCCTGAACTCTGGGCCTGGGCGCTGTCCCTCAGCTCTTCGCTCAAGGCCAGCACTCTACCACTTGAGCCACAGAGCCACTTCTGGCTTTTTTTCTTTTTGCTTATGTGGTGCTGAGGAATCAAACCCAGGGCCTCATGCATGCAAGGCAAGCGCTCTACCACTTAGCCACCTTCTCAGCCCTATAAAAACTTTTAAATTTGAAATGTTTATCACTAAGGAAAATAATGAGAAACTCTACTATGTGAAGGAAGGTATTCTTGGGTAATTTAAATTGACATCCATCTGGAAGCAAACTGGTTCATTAGCATAAGAATATGTAGTAAACTGGGTGAGTGGCTATAATCCTAGCTACTCAGGAGGCTGAGATCTGATGATTATAATTTGAAGCCAGCCCAGGCAGAAAAGTCTGTGAGACTCTGATCTCCAATAAACTATTCAGAAAAGCCAGAAGTGGTGCTGTGGCTCAAAGTGGTAGAATTCTAGCCTTGAACAAATAAAGCTCAAGGACAGCACCCAGGCCCAGAGTTGAAGCCCCTGGCCCAAGAACAACAACAAAAAAAGAATATGTAGAAAATAAAAAGTTTGGGCTGGGAAGGTGTCTTGTGGTAGAGTGCTTGCCTTGCATGCATGAGGCCCTGGGTTCGATTCCTCAGCACCACATAAGCAAAAGGAAAAAAGCCAGAAGTGGCACTGTGGCTCAAGTGGTAGAACACTAGATTTGAGCTGAAGAGCTGAGGGACAGTGTCCAGGCCCAGAGTTCAGGCCCCATGACCAGACCCAAAAAAAAAAAAAAAATGGTGTCCAGTACCAGTGGCTCACAGCCTCTAATTATAACCTGTAATCCTGGCTACTCAGGAGGCTGAGATCTGAGGATCAAAGCCAACTCAGGCAGGAAAATCCATGTGACTCTTATCTCCAATAAACTATTCAGAAAAAGCCAGAAGTGGCCTTGTGCACAAAAAGTCTCTGAGACAGTACCCAGGCCCTGAGTTTAAGCCCCAGGACCAGGGGGAAAAAATGTAATTATTAGATACAGGCACTGTTCTCATTCAGAGGTCTTATTTTTTGCAGACAGTCTCATTCCACAACAAAACTACTTTCAGCTAGTCCAAGACATCACCAACCTAGATAGAGACTTTTAAGTGAGAGGGGAATACACCCAGGAAAAACTAGCAAAGTGAGTTTTAATTTACTGACTTTCTTGCTACTAAACACCCAGCTAATACACACACATGTTTCCCTAGGAAACAACTGAAGTCATTCTTTCTGATAAATACTAGATGGAAGTTTTTATTGGCTTTTTTCCCGTCTTCTGGAGGTTTTCATTGAACACCTAAGACAGACAACATTTAAAACTAGTTTGGTTTGTTTGTTGTTTTTTGTCGGGCATGGGGCTTGAACTCTGGGCCTAGACACTATCCTTGATCTCTTCAGCTCAAGGCAAGCACTCTACCACTTGAGTCATAGTGCTACTTCCAGTTTTCTGGAGATAAGAGTCTCACAGGCCAGACACTGGTGGTTCACACCTGTAAACCTAGCTACTCAGGAGGCTGAGATCTGAGGATAGAGGTTCAAAGCCAGCCCCAGGAAGAAAGTCCTTGAGACTTTTATCTCCAATAAACCACTCAGAAAATTGCAAGTGGCGCTGTGGCCAAGTGGTAGAGCACTAGCCTTGAGCTGAAGAGCTGAGGGACAGCACCCAGGCCCAGAGTTCAAGCCCCACGACCAACCAAAAAAAAAAAAAAAGTCTCACGGACTTTCCTGCCTGAGCTGGCTTTGAGCTACCCTCACATCTCAGCAACCTGAGTAGCTATTACAGACATGAGCCACTGGTCCCTGGCTAGAACTAGTTTTAAAGATCTCATTACAAACTATTATCCTATCTGTCTTCACACTGAATCGGGCAGCTCTCAATGCTTAAATCGTGAGTGCTTAAAAGGTAAATGCTGTTTATTTTCAATCTGCAATTGTAGGATATACAATAATTATTTTATTGAAAAATCAAATCATATGATTAAAAACTAAATAAGCAAGTATCCTGGTCTTCCATTGTCAAGGGGCCAACAGATGCCTCAAAGGCAAAAAGCAGCAGACATACTATATTACTTCAGCATCTTCAAAGTAACTAATACCAAAATGTCCCCAAACTGCATATCTAACATGAATGCACTTTGAAATCTAGACACTGAAACTTGAGACTAATGAACAGAAGGTAGGGGATTGTTTCGTGACACAATATAGTTGTAAGCCTAAAAAAAAAAAAAAATGCCAAAAGCTTGAAGAATTTCCTTCAGACATGGATTTTCAAGAAAAAAAAAAAAGCAAGAATTTCTATGACCCAACCATACACTCTTCCCCAAAACTTAGAAGAGAGAAAGACTTCTAATCCATTTTCCTGAGACAGAGCAGACGTGGTTCTTAGAAGACAAGAATCACCTATTGTCAGAGTAACAGCAAAAAGGTCCTAAGTCTCCACCTCTTATGACCTCCTCCCTTTCAAGTAGCCTGATTGCCTTTTGTGTGTACACTAATAATGCATAGTATACTTAAAGCTGTACCATGTCTAGTAGCTGACTTGTGCACAACTAATTATCTCCAGTCCTTTTGCATCTCCTCTAAAGCCTAATTCTGTTCAATATTTGTTCATCATTCCTATGGTTCTTTCTCTTTTGAACAATTTTCATGCCAACCCTCAAGGCTCAAAAAATGAACTTAACAACTTTGGTGGGGAGTGGGGAGAGGACAGGGTGGGGGGAGGGGAGGAGTATGGGAAGGGATGGGAAGGGGAAACAATGAGGAGGCAACAATGCTTGATAAGAAATGTACTTGTGGGGCTGGGAAGGTGGCTCAGTGGTAGAGCGCTTGCCTTGCATGCCTGAGGCCCTGGGTTCGATTCCTCAGCACCACATAAGCAAAAAAAGAAAAAAGCCAGAAGTGGCTCTGTGGCTCAAGTGGTAGAGCGCTAGCCTTAAGCTGAAGAGCTGAGGGACAGCACCCAGGCCCAGAGTTCAGGCCCCATGACCAGACCAAAAAAAAAAAAAAGAAATGTACTTGTTATCTTGCCCATGTAATTGTAACTCCTCTGGACGATATTCTCACAACAACAACAAAAAAATACATTTACAGCCCCAAATGATAGCCTAAAACATTGTATTCACTTTACACAACTTCTGTTGGTCAGTAAATCCCTTAGCAATACTGTATGTAAATAGTGAGGCAATTTGCTGCATCATTATTTAGCAGTATGACATGCTATGGAAACTCTTTTATGGTTTTCTGGATGCTTCCTCATTGGCTTCTTTTTTTCTGCAGTTGTGGGACTTGAATTCAGGGCTTTGGCACTGTCCCTGAGCTCTTGCTTAAGGTTAGTACTCTACCACTTTGTCTCATGGGGACATTAAGAGTCTGTCTACATGTCTCAGGTTGCCCATGTCTGGACTGTGGTAAGAGGCCATGTCAATTCAGTGATAAAGGTCCTGCTCAGCAGGTGTGAGACCCTGACTCAACTTCAACACCTTTCAAAATAAAACAATACTACTCATTAACTCCATGACTATTAACAGAAAGACTAGTTTCTAGGCAAACATACCTCAATAGGACCATCCTTAGAGACAGGAGGCATCTTTCTCAGCATTGTTTTCATTTCCTCTCAAAAAGGGTAAAAGAGCCTGAGCTTCTCTTGCTCAAGGCTAGCACTCTACCACTTGAGCCATAGCTCTACTTCTGGATATTTTGGTAATGGAGATAAGAGTCTCATGGACAAAAACAAAAACAAAAAGAGTCTCATGGACTTTCCTGCTTGGGCTGGCTTCAAATAGCAATCTTCAGATCCCAGCCTCCTTAGTAGTTAGGATTACAAGATGTGAGCTACGGGAGCCCAACAAAATAACCCTCTTGACATCTGTTGTGAATCTTTTGCAAACTACTGTTCTCCTAGATGAAAAGTCCTTTTCAGCATCGAAAAATAGTCATATGACAAGCAACAACACTGTAGTCAGTGTTCCCATAAGATCACAATGGCACAGAAAAATCCCTAGTGATGTAACACGATACTTGTGATGATGCTGGTATAAACAAACCTAATATGTTGGCAGTACAACCTAGCTGGGTATAATGGCACACACCTGTAATCCCATCACTCAGGAATTGCAGGCAAGAGGATCATGAGTTCCAAGCCAGCCTGGGTTGGTTACACAGTGAGACACTGACTCAAACAATAAATGAATAAATAAGCTTTAGGGATAGAGCTCGGGGGCAGAGTACCTAACATGTTCAAGGGATCCAAATTCAATCCCAGCACTGCAAGTATATGCATACAGAAAATATGTAATTATTTATAGTACATACTACAGAAATGATTGTGCTACTGGTTTATGTATGTGCTTTATTTTTTATTACTTGAGAATATATTCTACATGTCTCGTGTCACTCCATCTCTGGATTGCATTAACAGGCCACATCAATTCAGTGACAAAAGGTACTTTCTTAGAATGTTCAAGGCCGTGAGTTCAATCTCTAGCACTAATAAGGAAAAAACATTAATAAAAAGAGATTATGTCAAGTAAGTGATCTCTACAGTCTCATTTTGTGTAAATATACTTTGTCATGTTCACACAACAACAAAACCAGCTCATAATATACTTCTCAGGACATTTTCTTATCCCCAAGTGATCTATAACTGTATTTCATATCATATATCACATATATATGCAATTAATTCCCTTCCTTCTTTCCTTTCTTTCTCAAATTCCCATCTCAGTATTCCTCTCTGAATTCTGCCTTCAGCTTCAATCTCTGCTATTCTGCCATTATCTTTATCAAATTCCCACTTAAACATTCTTCAAAAACTTAATCATCTCTTATTTTAATTCCCCATCAGTCATGAACACTGCTCCAGAGCATTCACCTTATAGATGACTTTCTGTCATATTAGAGGAAAGTTAACTTGACTTTCTTGGACCATTTGTTGCACATGGTTTATATCTTATTCTACTTCTGGACCCCTCTTTGTAGCCTGTTCATATTTGCTGGAACATTACAACTAATCCATTATCCAGAAAATGGGGGAAATAAAATGCTAAGTGGCTTGCTATAGCCCTGTTTCTTTCAGAATGTTATAAAAATTTATAACATTTAAAAGCCAATGATCCCTGAGGTTCTTTATCCTCAAGAAAGAACAAGTTTGTTCTAGGGAAGCAGAGTCTGTATCAGATGTAGTTCTTACGGTATAAGCTATGTACCCTTAATGCATAACATTGCGCAGTCTGCAAGAGCTCAGCATCCATCCAGTGCCCTGATGGAGCAAAACCCATTAGGAGGAGGTAGGTGGGCCCTTACCATTCAGAGGTAAAGGACCACTGCTTCAGAAATCCACTTCAGCTTTCATGCCAGATGTGGTCTCACAGAGAGATAATGACCCCTTCAGACAATGGGAAATATCTGAGAAAAGTCATTATGTCACTGTTAAAAAATGTCCTCAATTATCCTACCCTTGCTCTTACCTAATCTGAGTTTTATTTCTAAAGGCTCCTGAGTGGGAAGACTTAAGCACTGCACATACCTAGCTCATGAAATAATTGCTTTCAATATATATCCACTATTGGAGAAGAATGTGAGCCCTGCTGGAGAAGGAAGGGATGAGGTAACTGGGGAATGAGGTAGCAGCTAAAGAAATTCAAAAACTACACCCAGATTTTCAGAGCTCTTACTCTCTAACACAGAGTGGAGGAAAGACAAGAATTCAACAGATGTGGCTGTTTACAGAACACCAGCTGGCCTGAAATGACTTCTCCAGAGCCATCTGCCAAGAAAGAGGCCCTTACCTGGGCTTCCTGGGAGAGCCTCAGGCTATCAGAGATACCCAGCACACTGACAAGCTGACAGCCGTCTCCAGACAGCCTGCTTAGGAAGCAAACAGTTGTCCAGGTATTAGATTCAGCCTCACGGCCATGGGTGACTACATGACTAACCTTTTTTGATGACCTGCTTTCAAGCCTTCTGCTCCCACTCAGCTCCTGGGAGTTAGCAGTTCTCCTAAGTTCCAGATAAAAGAAGTATTGCAGGTATATGTCATATCACCATCCTCATAACAAAATAATGCAGACCTTTGAAATGATGATGCAGCCACACTTCTGAACCACCCTCTCCCCCACCCAAAAAAAAAAGTTTACACAAGATTATGACATTTAAAATACAGATTACAAAACATTGATTCAACGTGTTTGTAAAGCAAATATTGTGTGTCTACATTTACTAAAAGGCATGTTTTTTTTTACCTGAAAGGGTTAAGAGATGAATAGGACTGGGCCCTGATGGCTCATGCCTATCATACTAGCTCCTCAGGAAACTGAGATCTGAGGTTTCTGGTTCAAAGCCAACCAGGACATCAAATGAGACTCTTCCGTAAGAGATAATAGGTAAGAATTATCTCCAATTACCACCAAAAAGGCAGAAGTGGAGCTTTTGCTCAAGTGGTAGAACACCAGCTTTGAACAAAATAACGGTAAGGGACAGAGCTCAGGCCCTGAGTTCAAGGACCAGTTCTGGCACAATATATAATGTATGTACAGGATAGCTAGCCAGACAGACAGACAGACAGATAGATAGACAGACAAGGTGTATATATATATATATATATATATATATATATATATATATTACATATATATGTATGGTTATTTACATGTTATTTTTGTTCATTCTTATTTTCAAATTACTTGATGATATGCACTCTATGCATAATTTTTAATAATAAGTTAAGAAAAAATTCAGCCTCCAAAAATGTGGCTGGTTTTTAACTATTTTCATTTTTGAGTTGGGGGGGTGGTCTTAAGATTGCATTTGTGAGGGCTGGGAAGGTGGCTCAGTGGTAGAGTGCTTGCCTTGCATGCATGAGGCCCTGGGTTCCATTCCTCAGCACCACATAAGCAGAAAAAAAAAGCCGGAAGTGGCGCTGTGGCTCAAGTGGTAGAGCGCTAGCCTAGAGCTGAAGGGCTGAGGGACAGCGCCCAGGCCCAGAGTTCAGGCCCCACGATCGGACTAAAAAAAAAAAGAAAAAGATTGCAGTTGTGAAACAGGGACTATAATTCTCCAATAGGAGAGGTAAAGTGGAATCTGTGGCAACCATAAGAGTTCCTTGAACACCCCGAACCCTGCCAGGGAACAGAAGAGCCTTATGAAGAAAACCAAGGCCTCGGAGAACCACTAATTAAACCACAGAACCACAGAAGATTTGAATAGGAATAGCCAACTAACTCAACTTGGAAGATTTTCTTAAACGAGGAAAAAGAATACTTTGGATAAAATATATAAATATTTAAGCCACTCTGAAGTCTTCCTTTGATGATCAAAAACTGATGGAGTTTTATTTGTGATATCACGGTATGGTCTTATTTTTATTACCTCTACCTAATAGAAAGCTTCTGCTGGCTTTAGGCTAGTCTCCAGCTCTTCCCAGGACTCTTTGGGACTCCAGATCTATGCCTTCAAATATGATACTATTCATCCAGTTAGTGAACCAAATATATATATTTTTTATTTTTATTTTTTTGTGGGTTCTGGGCGCTGTCCCTCAGCTCTTCAGCTCAAGGCTAGTGCTCTACTACTTGAGCCACAGTGCCACTTCTGGTTTTCTGGTGGTTTATTGGAAATAAGAGTCTCACAAACTTTCCTGCCTGGGCTGGCTTTAAATTGTGATCCTCAGATCTCAGTCTCCTGAGTAGCTAGAAAGGGGCCTGTCTTTGGGCTTCAGTTCACTTGGTACTAGCATTTGAATTCAGTAATTACAGCTTTATATGGTTAAATTATGTGTGTTTAGGTTCACCTCTTGAGAATTAACTCCATCAAGAGATCTTGCTACATTTGGGTTCAAACCAATACATTCCTTTTAGAGCAACAGAACTGCTCATTTCACCTGGGATACCTGACCATCCTTAATACAGTCCACTTTCCGTAGTCTTCCTGCAGCTAGATGTAAAAATGAGACTAAGTTCTTGTCAATGTGCTGTAAACAAAATGATTGTGTGCAAACCCTAGAAGGGGCTCTTAAAGAGAGGGAACATGCCTGCCTGTCTCCTCCATTTTCTTGGAAATACCAGTGTGTAGGCAATAAACTGAGACCCTCAATACATAAGCTAAGAACAAACTGGGCAATGGTAATGTTCAAAATCTTTCCCACTATCCTAGACTACTTTCTCTACAATGACTTTATATAAGAAACTTCCATGAAGTTCAAGCTTTATTATGGGTGGAGTGTATCTGTCACAGCTAAAATTAATCCTAGACTAGTTAATAATAATCATAATCATCATCATATTTTCATTCATTCATTTCATTCATTTCCTGAGCACCTGCTCAATACCAAGCGCTGTCCTAGTTCAATAAGTGAAGTTGGGTGGGTCTCTCTCGTCCAGTCAAAGACTCTATGTTCTAGCTCAGCATCCACACAGTAACTAATGCCAGGCAGTGCTAAAATATGTGATGACTGAGTCAGCAATGAGCCTCCTGTTTATCCTTTGCTTTAAAACTCATTTGTGTTTGTAAGTCTGAGAATCTTTTATAACTAATGGAAGGAGGAGGGGGGAAGGAAGAGGGGGGAGGAGGAGGAGGGAGAAAGAATGAGGAAGAAGGAAGAAAGGAAGGAAGGAAGGAGGGAGGGAGGGAGAAAGGAAGGAAGGAAGGAAGGAAGGAAGGAAGGAAGGAAGGAAGGAAGGAAGGAAGGAAGGAAGGAAGGAAGGAAGGAAGGAAAAAGAAAGAAATCACAATTGTTTTTTATAAGAATTTTTTTTGGTGGGTCATGGGGCTTGAACTCAGGGCCTGGGCACTCTCCCTGAGTATCTCTTCTCAAGGCTAGTGCTCTACCACTTTGAATTACAGCCCAAAGTGATTAACTGGAGATAAGGGTCTCAGAGACTCTCCTGCCTAGGCAGGCTTTGAACCACGATCCTCGATCCTCGGATCTTAGCCTCCTGAGTAGCTAGGATTAGTGTACAGTCCACTCCTGGATGGTAAGCAGACTCCACCCTCCTCGCAGCAAGGTCTCCACCCAGTACCTGCGTTACCTAGGCAACTGGCACACCTGGAAGAGGTCACATCTGCATCTGCTGAGGTCACATCTGAATTTGATGTGGCCACACCTTTCTCTGCCCATACCCTAGAGAAGGCCTAGCCCAGGCCCAGACGCTCTCTTTCTCAGCTCTTTCCCAGCTTTCTTAACTCTTTCCCAGATCTTTCCCAGGCCTTTCCCAGCTGTGTGGAGGACCAACATGGCCTGGTGCCAGCCAGAACGATGAATAAACCTACTCCTTACCTGAATACCACGTGCATGGTGTTGTTCTTAATTGGCAACCTCTTTTTAAAAACCTGACAATTAGCCACTAGCATCCAGCAAAATAAAATTGTTTTTAACAAGCCTTTCTCACTACCATACTCTCCACCAAGAGAAAAATAGGTAAACGCATAGGAATGTACTAATATGTCTGAAATGACAATGATCAATGATGATTAGTCTAAGCAGTGAACTGTAGGGTTACACATACCCCCCATGCTTCTATTTCTTTATTCATTAGGGGACTACGGGTAGGACTGTTTTGAGAATTAAATGAGATAATGTCTCAGGAAGTTAATAAATATTAGTTACATTAAGTTACCAGCATTGAAAACAGTCATATGGGAGCAAGGGTGTCATGGGGCTTTACTTTGGGGCCTGGATGCTGTCCTAAGCAGTTTAGCTCAAACCCAGTACCCTACCACTTTGAACCACAGTGGCATTTCGGGTTTTCTGATAATTAATTGGAGATAAGAGTCTCACAGACCTTTCATGCCTTAGCTGGCTTTGAACTGCAATCCTCAGATCTCAGCCTCCTGAGTAGCTAGGCTTAAAGACATGAGCCACCAGCTCCCTGCTTAGTCACATTATTTAAACTGGTAATTCTATTTCCCTTTTTTAAGTGTTGTACAATCAGCAATCACCAGGTTTTCACTGGGTTGAAGTTTTCTTTCTTTTTTTTTCAATTTTTCTTTTTTATTCTTATTATAAGGGTGATGTACACAGTTACATAAATCAGGTCAGTAATTCTATTTGTAAAATTCTAGCCTAAGAGAACAATTCTAAATATGGGAGGAGGAGATTTATTTACAAAAACAAACAAACGCTTTTCATCCTGGTGTTGTTTATAATAAGCAGAAATCAGAGATTTACTGACCTTTTCTTGCCACCCCAATTTCCATCCCAGGGTGAGCTAAGGCCTGAAATTCTGGTCCAAGCTGAGATCTACAAACCTATAACTGGATAGGAGAATACAGACAGGCTTAGAAAATAATGGAAAATTTAAACCAAAATCCTAGCAATACAGACTTATGTGAAGAAATAGTTCAAGATATCAAGCCCATCAGAGTAGAGCAAAGGAAGAGAGCCAAAATGATACTTGGCCTCTGAGATCAGGCCCCTCAGGGAACATTCCAGAATGTGGAACCTGGAGAGATGCCCTGAGAATGGGTGGGGAAAGAAAGGAAGGATCTTCTACCCAGCATCTTGGGTGTAGTATGGGTGGGCCAGGAGACACTGAGTCCTAAATAAAAACAAAATAACTTTCCATCTGGAAAGGGATGGCTACATAAATTACTGAGTGGAGGGGGAAGGGAGGGCTGGAGATGGGAAAAGATAGGAAGGGGAAACAAAGGAGGAGGCTACAATGCTTGATAAGAAATGTACTCATTATCTTGCCCATGTAATTGTAACTCCTCTGTACGGTATATTCACAATAAAAAAAATTAAAATTCTAAAAAAAAAAAATTAGAGTGCCACAATAAAATATTATATAACCATTCAAAATGCTAATTAGGAAGACCACCATAATCTGAGAGAATTTGACCAAGGCTAAGCCTATACATTTATGTATGCACTGTCCACGTGGCATGTGTATACATATATATATATATGAATTTGTACATATATATTTATATGTAGATGATAATAGCTATGACATTTACATAAAAATACTTAGAGGGGCCAAGTGCTGGTGGTTCATGGCTGTAATCCTAGCTACTCAGGAGGCTGAGATCTAAGGATCCCCTTCAAAGCCAGCCCCAGCAGAAAGTCCATGAGACTCTTATCTCCAAGTTACCACCAGAAAATTGGAAGTGGCCCTGTGGCTCAAGTAGTAGAACATTCACCTTGAGCTGAAGAGCTCAGGGATGGTACCCAGGTCCAGTTCAAGCCCCACTACTGACAAAAAAAAAAAAAAAAGAATATTTAGAGGTATCACATAAAAATGCTAAGAGTTGTTTGATAAGAAGGATAAAGCTATGGTGATTTATCGTGTCTATATTTTACTTTTTTTTTGTATAGGTTTTTAATTACTTCCACATCTAAAAACTTGGATAGAGGGACAAAAAAGAAATTTAGATACCTTTATATAAGTGTCACAGTATTACTCTTCTAGAAATGTGCTTTTCAAGAATGAAATTTGTGTGTCTTGTAGCAGTAAGCTATATTTTTAGCTTCCTATATCCTTTCCTCTAAATATCAACTCATGAGATTCTAGAGGAAGAATATTTCTGCCTTAGACTAGTTTTGGCTCTTTGGAATATCATTTAGAGAAGAAAAGTCAAATTTATTTATGAAGTACACTCTAAAAGTCAGCAGTATGGTGGAACCTATTGAAACCTTTCTGGGAAGGCAAACAAAATAAAGTGCAGATCTGTTACATTCCTCACATTGATTGTATGTGTGCGCATGTGCGCGCTTGCGCGGCGAGTTTCATGAGGAACTTCCTGATAGAATCAGTGCCATTTCAATCCTCAAATTCACCAAAATACAAGAAATTCAGCTGTGATTTGGGCATGTCTACATAGCCATGACTAGAAACAAACAAATATATATAACAGATTGACCACATGATTATCAATAGCAACTTTAAGACATGGTACTACATTCAGAATTAAATGCCAAAGACCAGAAAATTCCAGAATCAATTCAAATAAATATTTATAGTAACTTTACTTATCAAAGATAAATGTTTTATTTTTTGTTCATTTTATGGGTTTTTAAAGCCCTTCTAACCAACTAGGAAAATGCAATTGTAGACTGAATATAAAATAAGTTCATATAAGCCGGGCGCTGGTGGCTCACACCTGTAATCCTAGCAACTCAGGAGGCTGAGATCTGAGGATCGCGGTTCAAAGCCAGCCCGGGCAGGAGAGACCGTGAGACTCCTATCTCCAATAAACCACCAGAAAACCGGAAGTGGCGCTGTAGCTCAAGTGGTAGAGCGCTAGCCTTGAGCTGAAGAGCTGAGGGACAGCGCCCAGGCCCAGAGTTCAAGCCCCACAGCCGACCAAAATAATAATAATAATAATAATAACTTCATATAGAAAGGCAGAAATTATTGACTTCATTTTTTTTTTACTTATTTTTTTTTGGGGGGTCCGGTCGTGGGGCCTGAACTCTGGGCCTGGGCGCTATCCCTCAGCTCTTCAGCTCAAGGCTAGCACTCTACCACTTGAGCCACTGCACTACTTCCAGCTTTTTTCTTTTTTCTTATGTGGTGCTGAGGAATCAAACCCAGGGCCTCATGCATGCAAAGCAAGCGCTCTACCACTGAGCCACCTTCCGAGCCCAGTTGTTAAGTTTAAAGAGCAAATAGCATATGTGTGAATTCATTCTCAGAATAAAAATACATAAATAATCATAAAGGGATATAGGTGAATTGACAATAAAGATTAGCAGGAATCTTCTCAGAATAATTAAAATTGTTTATTCCTATCTTCTCAGTACTTCTGCTTTTATTTTCAACTGAGAAAAAGTTCCTCTTCCTCTTAAAAATACATAACTTTTTATTTCCTGGTTCTGGCAAGAGATCACACTCAAAAAAAAAAAAAAAAGCCAAAACCCACTAGAAAGTAGGTAATTCAAGAATAGGTTCCTTTTAAGAAGGTAAATCTCTCGAGAAAAAAAAGATGCTTTGCTCAGGTTAAAAAAAACTACATATGATTTCAACAAATAAATAGATTTTAGGATCAACTGCTAAAAGTAAAATCATGCTCTGGTCATTTTCACTTTGTCCATCATTAATCATAGTCTCCCAAAGAAACTCTCCAGTCTCAGAATGACATTCATTCTGGTATTTATAGTAGTCCCTAAAACTATAACAAATAGATAAACCAGTGATATTTAAGACTTACTTTTTTAAGACTACATTTTGGTAACCCTGAAATAGTCATCTGCCACAGTTAAAGCTGAAGGTAAACCATTCATTAACTGCTTCAGCTGTAATGATTCCAAAGCAGCTGTTATTTACCTGGGCAACAGTCCTCAAATTAAAATGATTCTCTGAATCAGCTTCGGACTCCATACTGTTAGTCCTTATGTTTAACAGATAGGTTGTAACAGCTCCAAAAAACACTGTGGACCAAGGAGTAAATAACCATTTCAAAAGCATAATTATATGCTGAATTTATATTATAGATAGAGAGATGATGATTAGGTAAATAATTAAAAGTATCGGATCTAAAACCAAACAAGATGCCTCTCCAGGAAGCAAAAGGTATTTTTTACATCAACTCTCAGGCGATATAATCATGTATGAAGACTATTTTTTTTTCCTTAGCCTCCAAAGAAAAGACTTGTATAGGAATAAATAATTGCACAGCTTTTCTCTACTTTCCCAATAAGGATTTTTACCTTAGAAAAAAGTACATTATTGTGCCAACCCTAAATACCCTCTTCAACACTGATTAAGGATTTCCTTATCTTTAATGACTTTTACTTCTATGTCAGGTTTTAAAACCACAGAAAGCCTATGGTATGTTATTTAGTGGGGGAAGCTGGATTTTGGAAGAAGCACTGGGTCTCCTACAGAATGCTGCTTCTGGGTCTTTGAATTCTGTCTATATGAAAAATAAATGGGTCCGTGAAGTTCTGGTCTGCCAGGAAAATGGGAGCCCTCCAAAGTCTACCCCTCCAGCTGATCACACCTAAAGATGTTTACAAAAACAAGGGCATACTACCTGGACACTGCAAAACAATTCCAGGTGGATTCCAGGGGATGAGTGATTCCCCCCTCCCTTTTTTCCCCTTTCTCATGCAGCTTTATTTTGAAGGCATGCCTTGATTTCACAGCAGTGTAGCTTAGCTGAAGTTAAAATCCCAATACAAACGTTTTCTAGCTTCCAAACAGGAAATGTTAACTTTGTGAGGCAGAGTGTGTGTGAGAAATTTCAGACTAGAAAGAACTAGAGGAACTGGTTTCCTAAGTCTGTCTGAGAAGGCTAGGCTCAGTCTGAAATAATAATGCAAGGAACAGGCACAAACCAATGCAGCAAGAGTTTTGAGAACTTACTTGAGATATAAACCACCAGCATTATGTTTCAGACTAGTCCCTGAACTGTGAACATGCCAACAGAAGATGGGAAGAATTAAGAATGAGGCTAGCCGGGTGCCAGTGGCTCATGTCTGTAATCCTAGCTATTCAGGAGGCTGAGATCTGAGGATAGCTATTTGAAGCCAGCCTGGGCAAGAAAGTCCATGAGACTCTTATCTCCAATAAACCACCAGGAAACGAAGTGGCAGTGTGGCTCAAGTGGTAGAGTGCTCGCCTTGAGCTACAGAGCTCAGGGACAGCGCCCAGGCCCAGAGTTCAAGCCCTACAACCAGAAAAAAAAAAGAATGAGCCTAGCTGAGCACCAGTGGCTGATATCTATAATCCTCCATAACCAGCAGGATGAGATCTAGAGGAACACAGTTCAAAGACAGCCCAAGCAGAAAGGTCCATGAGACTATCTCTAAAATACCCAGCTAAAAGCAAGGCTAGAGGCATGATTCAAATGGTAGAGCATCAACCTAACAAGCACACACCAAGCAAGCACCAGGCTTAAGTTCAAATCCCAGTAGTGTAGTAGGAAGACCCCTACTCTGGCAGGCAAGCCCACCTAGTCATCCGAAGTGACAGAGCCCACCGCAACAAAGTTGTTAACAAATAAGTAACTTTATTGAGAAGGTTCCTACACTGCCTGGTCAGGGCCGCAGCACAGGCTCAGGAGCTGATACTGCGACCCCTAGCGGCCCCCATTCTTTGGTAAAATCCATGAGGTTGAGCCAGGTCACGCGCAGGTGACCATGGGATCGTAACACACACAAAGGATTGTATAGTCATTCCAGACCACACACAGGTGGCCAATGAGGTTACAGTTTGTCTGTAATGGCTGTTTAAACCAGCCTATCACCTTGGTTTAAAATGGCATGCAAATTTAATGGGTAAGGCAAGGCCTACCTTTTGGTGGGCAAAAGGCAGAGTTTACCGTAAGCAAGTAGTGTTGCCAGTTTGAACCAGATTACAACCTGTTTTATGGGTCAGTCTTTAACTCAACAAAGATGGGTTAGGTTGCTGTTAAGGGGAGGGGGACCAGATGCATTTTTTGCATTTTTTTTTTCATTCTGGGAACTAGGCCCATCAAGTCTAAAATCCCTAAAACAAAGGCAAAGGTCAAAATGGAATCATACCCCTTGGGCCCCATCTCAGGGCCACTTCAGTACTTAAAAAAAAAAAAAAGGTCAGAGCCTAACAGCTAAACAACTGCTAGCTCAAACAAAATCACTATTCTCCTAAACATTCTTGAGAATCAATTTAGTATTATATTGAAAATATTCAGGATATAACTGAAATTAAATAGCCACAGAAATAGGAAAAAATTTTACTAATTCTCAAGGGAAAAAAAACAACCAAAACTGCCAGCCTTAAAATGACCTATTGTGTGTGACACACACACACACACACACACACACACACATGTATTTTATTGTTACAAAGGAAATAGTACACTTTTTTTGTTTTTTTTGCCAGTCCTGGGGCTTGAAGTCAAGGCCTGCGCACTTTTCCTGGCTGCTTTTGCTCAAGGCTAGCACTCTACCACTTGAACCACAGCACCACTTCCAGCTTTTTCTGAGGAATCGAACCCAGGGCTTCATGAATGCTAGGCAAACACTCTACTACAAAGCCACATTGCCAGCCCAATCTGTACAGCTTTAACATTTAAAACTGAGCATCATCTTTCCTTTCCAGTGAAAACAAAAGAAAATTTAAAATAACTGAACAAAATTACAAAAGAGAATGTCAATTCCAAATAAGATCCTATAGGGTCTGCTAATACTCCGGTAATGGCAAGGCTCAAGTCATCATTAGGAGAGAATTTTATTTTAAATATGTCATCTTAAACTACCAGGATGCCCATTAGACATCACAATTACACAAGCCAAAGGAGAAGCTGTGTTGAAAATGGCCCATGTTTTGAAGCTATCAAGAAAGACTTTGAAGAAGCTATTATAATTATGCTCTATAAAAAAAAACTGCATTTGAAATGAAGAGATAGAAATTCTCTGTAGAACTTTGTGGGGGGGGTGGAGGGGCAGGATATGAGAAGGGATGGGAAGGGGAAACAAAGGAGGAAGCAACAATGCTTGATAAGAAATGTACTCATTATCTTGCCCATGTAATTGTAACTCCTCAGTACAGTATTTTCATAATAAAAAATAAAAAAAATAAATTCTCTGTAGAGAAATACAAACTTGTTTTTTAAAAAGAACCATTTGGAAACTTTAGAAAAGAAAAAACAATTCTGATTTTTTTAATCATTATATTAACAGCAGAATAGAGACAGCAAAGAAAAGATTAAATGAAGGTGAAAAATTGATTAATTAGAAATTATCTAAACAATCAGAACAGAAAAAGAAAACAAATAAAGGCTCCAGACCTTCAAGGTAATATCAAAAGGTGATAGCTACAAAACAATTATTAGAACTAATAAGTAAATTTAGTAAGGTTCTGGACTTAAGGCTAATATACAAACATCAATTGTATGTTTATATAACACTAGCAAACGATAGGAAAATGGAATTTTATAAACTATTCAAAATATCAACAAAACTCATAAAATACATAGAACTAAATCTAGCAAAGGATGATCCAAGTTAGCTGAGCGCCTGTGGCTCACGCCTGTCATCCTAGCTACTCAGGAGGCTGAGATCTGAGGATCACGGTTCAAAGCCAGCCCAGGCAGGAAAGTCAATAAACCACTAGAAAACCGGAAGTGGCGCTGTGGCTCAAATGGTAGGAGCTCACCTTAAGCTGAAGAGTGCAGCGACAGTGCCAAAACCCAGGGTTCAAGCCCCACGACCAACCAAAAAAAAAAAAAAAGAGATGATCCAAGTTTCCATTGAAAACTATAAGACATGCCAGGTGTTGGTAGCTAGGAATATTAGCTACTCAGGAGGCCTAGATCTGAGGATCCAGGTTCAAATCCAGCCCAGGAAGAAAAGCCCAAGAGGGTTTTTTTTGGGGGGGTGGGGGGGGTCAGTCGTGGGCCCTAAACTCTGGGCCTGGGCACTGTTGCTCAGCTCTTCAGCTCAAGGCCAGCGCTCTACCACTTGAACCACAGCGCCACTTCCTGTTTTCTAAGTGGTTTATTGGAGATAAGAGTCTCATGGACTTTCCTGTCCCGGTTGGTTTTGAACCTTGATCCTCAGATCTCAAGCCTCCTGAGTAGCTAGGGTTACAGGCGTGAGCCACTGGCGCCTGGCGAGACTCTTATTTTCAAGAACTTCTCGAAAGCTAGAAATAGAGCTGTGGCTCACGCGATAGAGCGCTAGCCTTGAGCAAAATAAGCTCAGGAACAGTATCAAGGCCCTAAGTTCAAGCCCCATCATCATCATCATCATCATCATCATCATCATCATCCTGGCTACTCAGTGTAAGGTTTGGCTGTAAAGGAAACTGCCACGTGGCTCAGGCACAAAAGGGCGTATTGGGGGGAGAGCAAACTGGGGGCCCACCTGTGGTGGAAGGTGCAAGGGGAAGTGTAGACACCAGGTGGGACTGGGGTTACGTGGGGAGGGGGCGGGGAGGAGGAGTGGCCATGGCTGGTGCGGGCTGGCCTCAGAGCCTGGGGGCCTCCCAGGGCCTGAAGGTGGCTTGGGGACCTCGGGGAAGTGGGAGGGGCGTGCCAGTTACCTGAGTTCCACCTGTGCACCCAGGAAGAACAGTGGGGAAGGAGTTAGTCAGCCCGGGAGCCCAGCACCCTCCCCCTTCCCCTACACCCGCCAGGAACCAGGAATCGCCAGTCAGTCCCCTGATGGTGAGTCAGCCAAGGGGCCCGGCTGAGGTCACTTCCTCATCCGTGAGGTCACTTCCTGAACCGCCCCGGTAACGCCTTCCTCGGACAGTGAGCTGAGGTCACTTCCGCATCCGCTCTGGCCCCGCCCCCTCCCTTCCTTTATAATCCTGCTCAACCCAAATCGCCTGTTCCCCTTCCTCCCCTCTGTGTCTGGCCATCTCATGCGGGCCAGCAGTGTGCTCTCCCCTCGCCATATGGCGGGTTTCCTTTCAGGAGAGCCTTACAAAAGGAGCCATTTTTCCCGGGTAGTTTGGAAGCCAGCCAGGCAGAAAAATCCCAGAAACTTTATCTCCAGGTCACCACCAAAAAGCTGCAAGTAGAGCAGTACCTCAAAGAGTAGCGTGCAAGCCTTGAACACAAAAGCTAAGAGACAGAGCTCAGACCCTGACTTCAAGCCCCAGTACCATACCCAAAAAAGGTTTTTTTGTAATATGCTTTTTTTTTTTTTTTTTTGCCAGTCCTGGGGCTTGAAACTCAGGGCCTGGGCACTGCCCTTAAGCAAGAAGCTCAAGCCTAGCACTCTACCACTTGAGCCACAGTGCCACTCCTGCTTTTTCTGTTTATGTGGTACTAAGGAATTCAACCCAGGGCTTCATGCATGCTAGGTAAGCACACTTATTAACTAAGCTACATTCCCAGCCCTAAAAAAGTTTTTTTTTTAATTAAAAACAATAAAAGACACTACTACAAAAGTAAAAAGTAGGGGCTGGATATGTGGCTTAGTGGTAGAATGTTTGCCTAGCATGCATGAAGCCCTGGGTTCCATTGATTCCTCAGTACCACATAAACAAAAAGCCAGAAGTGGTGCTGTGGCTCAAGTAATAGAGTAGTAGGCTTAAGCAAAGAAGTTCAGGGATAGTGCCCAGACTCTGAGTTCAAGCCTCAGGATTGGCCAAAAAAAAAAAAGTAAAAGGCTGTCTGAAGATCTACATCTTCAGTAGCAAAGCACTTGCCTAGTCTATACAATGCACCAGTAAAAGCTACAAAGCAGACAAATGGAAAGAGAAAAGGTTGGCAAATACAGTCAAAATTTTCAATGTACATATGTAAAAATGGAATCAGGTAACTTGAGGGATGGAACAGATGGGAGTGAATGATGGAAGGAGTAATATTATTCAAGATGTACTGTACTCAAACTGACATGCTGAATTGAAACTCCTATGTACAACTACTTAAAGATTTAAAAAACAAGTTACAAATTGGAAAAAAAATATATTCACAGCTTGTATCAGAAGACTTACAGGGAATTTAAAGAGAACTCTTACAACTTAATAATACAAAGCCAAATAACCCAACCAAAGATATACAGATAGCCAGTAAGTACATGAAAAGATGTTCAACCTCATTTATCAACAGGAAAATGCAAATTAAAATCTTACTGAAATACCACTATGTGTTCATTAGATTGGCTAAAATTAAAAAGACTGAGCGTGCCAAATTCTGACAACCATGTAGAGCAGCTCAAACTTTCATAAGCTGCAAGTAGAACTAAAAAATAGTAAAAAATCAGTTTGGAAAACATTTTATGCAGTTTCCTACATCATTAACCTTGCACCTATAATTAGACCCAGTCTTTCTACTAAATATTTACCCAAGAGAAACAAAGACATTTAGACACACACACACACACACACACACACACACACATACCTTTGCATGAATATTCATTTCAGCTTTATTTGAAATAGCCCACCTGGAAAAAACCCAAATGTCCACCATCAAACAAATGCTAACCAAACAGTGGTACATTTAGAGAAAGGAATACAACTGAGCAATGAATGAAGTATTGACACATGAAACAATGTGGATGGATCTAAGTACCATTCTGCTGAATGAAAAATTCAGGCAAGAAAGGAATGCACTGTTTAGTTCCATTTGTATCGAATTCTAGAAAATACAAAGTAGTCAATTGTGACAGAAACAGATTAGTTATCTGGGAAGAGGGATGAAAGATAGATTTTTTTTTTTTTTGGTTGGTCATGGGGCTTGAACTCTGGGCCTGAGCACTGTCCCTCAGCTCTTTAGTGCAAGGTGAGTGCTCGACCACTTGAGCCACAGCGCCACTTCCTGTTTTCTAGTGGTTTATTGGAGATAAGAGTCTCACAGACTTTCCTGCATTGGCTGGCTTTGAACCGTGATCCTCAGATCTCAGCCTCCTGAGTAGCTAGGATTACAGGCGTGAGCCACTGGCGCCTGGCTGAAAGATAGATTTTGATCTCAAGAAAATTGAGAGTAATAGGATTTTTTTCTTGGGGGGGGGTCCGGTCGTGGGGCCTGAACTCTGGGCCTGGGAGCTGTCCTTCAGCTCTTCAGCTCAAGGCTAGCACTCTACCACTTGAACCACAGCACCACTTCTGGCTTTTTTCTTTTTGCTTATGTGGTGCTGAGGAATCGAACCCAGGGCCTCATGCATGCAAGGCAAGTACTCTACCACTGAGCCACCTTCCCAGCCCAGTAATAGGATTTTTTTAAATAGTGTTTGTGTCAAAGCATGCCAAAATTGATGAAATTATACAAAGTTAGTGTGTACAATTTATTATACTTCAATTTTGCCTCAATAAAGTTGTTTACTAGAGGATCCCAATCCAACTTATTGACAAAAGCAATGAGTGACTCTAAGGTTTTTGTTTCCAGCCATACAGTGGACAGGAAAGCTTGTCTCTGTGAAACATTTAGAAATGATAATTATCAACAGCCCCCTCACCATGTATGACTGAGGCTCATCTTGAGAGCAGGGGGAGAAAGGTAGCTAGTTCCATAAGCAAGGGGCTTAGGTTTGGACAGTGCTTTAGGAACTAGAACTGGTCCCCACAGAATAGGATGAGACCTAGATTTCCCCATATCCTAGAGATCTTTTTTTTTTTTTTTTGTCGGTCGTGGGGCTTGAACTCTGGACTTGGGCGCTGTCCCTCAGCTCTTCAGCTCAAGGCGAGCGCTCTACCACTTGAGCTACAGCGCCACTTCCAGTTTTCTGGTGGTTTGTTGGAGATAGGAGTCTCACGGTCTCTCCTGCCCGGGGTGGCTTTGAACCGCGATCCTCAGATCTCAGCCTCCTGAGTAGCTAGGATTACAGGTGTGAGCCACCAGTACCCGGCAATCCTAGAGATCTTTGAAGGGCAACACCCATAGTGATAGGTTAAACTAAAATGGAAAAAAAAAAATCACTTGCTGGTCCATAATGACAATAAGAAGGATGAAAATAAGGATAACTGCCTTAGGAAAGTTTTCCTCTGAGATCATTTAACATTTAACATTAACAGCCTATCCCATGGATTTAGGATTTGAATTTATCCCTGCAGTCAGGGAACCTCAAAGTAGATCAATGAACTTAAAAAGTGGTCCAGCCTGGAAATATGCCTGAGGCATTTGGCAGGAAAATACACAAAATTTCTGAGTGGCAAAATCCTAACTGGGTCTCACAGAATGCCTTTGTTAATGCCCAACTGAAAGTAAGCTCACAATACACAAGAACAAAATACATGAGAAACTTAAAAAGGTAGTATGTGTGCACATGTGAAATGCTTGAGTACCCTTTGTAGCTAAATATCACAGTTTTTTTTAAGCAAGGCAAACTCAAATAGCCCATCTAATCAATGTTTTCAATGCTTTCTTTCCTCAGAGAAAGAAATACTAGGAATTCCTTTACAAACACTAGGGACTATTTGCCTTCTGGTCCACGAAGTGGAAGATGTATGTTATGGAATAATAGCTTAAGACTTTATTTTTAAAAAGGTGCAAGGGCCAAGAATCAGTATGTGCATGTGGGTATGGAAATACACTGAACTTACTGAAAACTAGCACTGAAGAGCACTGAAGGATTGTTGTTTAAACTTGTGTATTGTTTGGATGCATTCCTTTTCTTTTGACAATGAGCACTTGTAACTTAAAGGGAAAATGTTTTGAATGGGTCTTTTTATAACAATAGCAGCTATTATGTCTGTGAAAATAATAGACAAAACCCCATTTTCAGGTACAGTACCTGCTAGATATTAGAAAGCAAAGCAATGGACTAGAAACAAACCTAGGGTTCTTTGAAAATCCTGTTTTTCATGCTCTTCTTAGCTTGGTGTGTCGCCTAAAATGCAATTACTCAAAAGCTGGTTTTCAGAAACTGTCCCCTTCCAAGAATAATGCTCATTGAAAACACCTTGGAAATGATCCAAAAACTGACTGCAGATCACAGTTGCCTTATGGATCACAGCATTTAGAAATGATGAGATCATCCTCTCCTGTGAATTGGCTTAGATGTAGACAGGTATTCGAAGAACTGGCAAAGCATAACTAGTTGCATATATGACAATCAGAAGAATAAAAGAAGCTGGGCACTGGTGGCTCATGTGCCCATAATCCTAACTCTGAGATCTGAGGATCACAGTTCAAAGCCAGCTCAGGCAGGAAAGTCCTTGAGACTCTTTTATCTACAAGTAAATATCAGAACACTGGAAGTAGTGTGTGGCTCAAAATGGTAGAGTGTTATGGAGCAAAAAAAGGTTCAAGGACTCACCCAGGCCCTGAGTTCAAGCCCTATGACCAACAAAAAAAATGTTAAAGGCCGGGCACTGGTGGCTCACGCCTGTAATCCTAGCCACTCAGGAGGCTGAGATCTGAGGATCGCGGTTCAAAGCCAGCCCGGGCAGGAGAGACCGTGAGACTCCTATCTCCATTAAACCACCAGAAAACCGGAAGTGGCGCTGTAGCTCAAGTGGTAGAGCGCTCGCCTTGAGCTGAAGAGCTGAGGGACAGCGCCCAGGCCCAGAGTTCAAGCCCCACGACTGACAAAAAAAAAAAAAAAATGTTAAGATTAGTATCTTTGACCAGGCACTGGTGGCTCACACCGGTATTCCTAGCTACTCAGGAGGTTGAGATCCAAGAATCATGGTTCAAAACCAGCTCAGACATCAAAGTCCATGAAATTCTTATCTCCAATTAAATACCAAAAAGCCAGAATTGAAGTTCTGGCTCAAGTGGTAAAGCATCAACCTTGAGCAAAAAAGCTCAGGGACAGCATCCAGGCCCAAGGTTCAAACTACACACACACACACACACACACACACACGTATCTCTATATTTTGAAGAATTTATCTGATGTTTCACCAAAAAAAAAAAAAAGATTTTATAGCTAAGAATGTGATTCAAATGGTACAACTCCTGCCTAGCAAGCATAAGATTCCAGAATTCAAGTCCCAGTATTGCTCATCCCACCAAAATAAAAAGATGTCCTGTTTGAAAAGAAAAATAAAGTGTCGTGCTAAGAGATGTGATCTTTATAAAGCTCAATGAAATACAAAAAGGAAAGCCTTTCTAGAGATAAGAGGTACACAAAATATGAGAAAAATATAACATTTCTAAAACAAATTTTTTTTTAAATAAAAGACTTTGTTGTCTTAAATTGTTAACCTCTGGAGGTGCACGGTGACTGTAATGCCAACATTTGGAGGCTGAGGCAGGAGGATGAGGCCAACCTGGAGAATACAGTTTGAATTTGAGGCTGGCCTTGGCTACAAAACAAGATACCATCTCAATAAAGTGAAATAAAATAATTGCAACAAATATCTAGCATTTGTAAAATATTTTTAATTAAGTTATATATACCTTAATAAATATCTGAATTATGGGATTGACACTATAGTATCCTTTTAATAAAATTTACCTTTTACCCCTTCAGGTGGCTCACACCTTAAATCCTAACTACCCAGGAGGCTGATTTCTAGATTACAATTCAAAGACAGCCTAGGCAGAAAAGTCCACCAGACAGCATCTCCAAAATAATGTGCAAAAAGCAGGGCTGGAGATATGTTTCAAGTGATAGAATATCAACCCAAGCAAGCAAGTCAAGCAGCACAAAAGGCCCTGAGTTCAAACCCTGATCTAGACACAAATTTGCCTTTGCATTGGCAAAATTTGGGACGTGTAAAACATCAGAAAGAACAGACTTAGGCAACTGTAAGATACAAAATAAATAAAATCCCATTAGATCCATTGTGCTACTTAAAGAGAAAAGTAGAAAAGTAAGAGTTCTTTTCTTAGAATGGCAGTAAATAAAACTAGAAGAAACAACACTTAGAAAACCACCATTCTATATCCCTAGGCAGTAACTGAGTTAGGAAAATATCAGCAATATAAATTAAAACTAGTAAATGGGATTTGAGTGATAGTTTATCCATAGTACTAAAGAATCTCCCAGTTCTATTTGCAAAGAAAACATATCTTTATAATGAACACATTTATGCTCCTTGACTTAGCCAATGGATCACTTTTAAATTCAGTAATAGTGGGGCAAATTAATACATTTCCTGATATGAAACAATAAAATTACACATCTCTAGTGAAATCTAGCCAAGAATGTTTTGCCTGAATTCAATCAGGTCTCATTTGATTTATAGAAAAGGAAATAGATGGTTAAAATATAAGCAAACAACCAAATCCCACACTTTCTATAAAGCAACTATTCTTTCAAAAAACCAATGCCCTTATTTTTTTTTCATGTGGGAAGACTATACTAAATTTTAAAACACTGAAAATCTATAAGCTATTAGCTGCTATGTATAATATTACTCAAATCCCGGTTGGAAGAAGAGAATGGGAAGCTGTTATTTAAAAATTCTTGAAACAAGCTGGACGCCGGTGGCTCACGCCTGTAATCCTAGCTACTCAGGAGGCTGAGATCAGAGTATCCCAGTTTGAAGCAAACTGGGGCAGACAAATCCTTGAGAGTTTTATCTTCCACTAGCACAAAGCCAAAAGTGAAGGAGTAGCTCAAGTGGTAGAGCTCCAACCTTGAGTAGAAAAAGAAGCTAGGCAAGAGCATTAGGCCAAGTTCAAGGCCCATTACAAGCACACGCACACACAAACCCACTCATACAACCAACCTTGAAACTAATTGAAAATTTTAAATATAAATATATTATTAGTTAGCAGGGCACTGGTGGCTCATGCCTGTAATCCTAGCTACTCAGGAGGCTGAGATCTGAGGATCGCAGTTCAAAGCCAGCCAGGGAAGTCTGTGAGACTCTTATGTCCAATAAGCCAGTAGAAAACTGCAAGTGGCAGGGGCTGGGGAGGTGGCTCAGTGGTAGAGCGCTTGCTTTGCATGCATGAGGCCTTGGGTTCGATTCTCCAGCACCACATAAGCAATAAGAAAAAAGCTGGAAGTGGCACAGTGGCTCAAGTGGTAGAGCTCTAGCCTTGAGCTAAAAGAGCTGAGGGACAGTGCCCAGGCCCAGAGTTCAGGCCCCATACTAACAAAAATAAGTAAATAAATATATTATTAGTAACTGTTTACTACTAATTTTCCTTAGTTGTAATTGTAATGATATGGTATACAGGAGAATCTTCTTGCTCTTAGAAAATCCATGCTTAAGTTTTTAGAGAGAAAATGATGCCCTAAATTTAACTTAGAATAATTTAATTGGGCTGGGCTCTGGTGGCTCACACCTATAATCTAGCTACTCAGTAGGATGAGATCTGAGGAACATGGTTCAAAGCCGGTAGAGGCAGAAAAGTCCCCACTAGACCCTTATCTCCAATTAAACACTCAAGAACCCAAACATGGAGCTGTGGAGCTGTGACTCAAAGGGGTCAACACTAACCTTGAACAAAAGAGCTCAGAGACAGCACCCAGGCCCTGAGTTCAAACCCCACAAGCAAGACACACACACACACACACACAAGGTAACCCTTGTTGGGTGCCAGCGGCTCATGCCTGTAATCCTAGCAGGCTGAGATCTGAGGATGGCGCTTCAAAGCCAGTCTGGGCAGGAAAGTCTATGAGACTCTTATCTCCAATTAACCACCAGAAAACCAGAAGTGGCACTGTGGCTCAAGTGGTACAGCACTAGCCTTGAGCTGAAGTGCCCCTGTTCAGAGTTCAAACCTTACAACCAACCAAAAAAAAAAAAGGGGAGTAACCCTTCTGTATATGACCTTTATAATAACAATAACAATTATTATAATTTTTAAATAACTAAAGCAAATATGGTTAGGGGCATAGCTCAAATGGTAGAAGGCCAAGCATAAGGCCCTGAGTTCAAAACCCAATACCATCAATTAATTTTTTTTCTTAAATAGCTTTAAATTTTAAAATACCATGCCACTTTTTTTTGGGGGGGGGGTCAGTTGTGGAGCTTGAACTCAAGGTCTGGACACTGTCCCTGAGTGCTTTTAGGTCAAGGATGGCACTCTACCACAGATCCACTTCTGGTTTTTGAGTGGTTAATTGGAAATAAGAATCTCATATGGAAATCTCATATGGACTTTTCTGCCCTTAAACCACAATCCTCAGATCTCAGCTTCCTGAGTAGCTAGGATTACAGGCATGAGCCACCAACACCTGGCTATTATGCTACTCTAAAGAAGTAGCTTGGGGCTGGGAATGTGGCTTAGTGGTAGAGTGCTTGTCTAGCATGCATGAAGCCCTGGGTCCAATTTCTCAGCACCACATATACAGAAAAAGCTGGAAGTGGCACTGTGGATCAAGTGGTAGAGCACTAGCCTTGAGCACAGAGAGGCTCCAGGACAGTGCCAGGCCCTGAGTTCAAGATCCAGGACTGACAAAAAAAAAAAAAAGAGCTTGTTTTTCTAGGATTGCTTATTCATTATCCACGTCCACAAATACTAAAACTTTTTTTGCTCTTTTTTTTTTTACTGGTCAATTGGAGATAAAGAGTCTCCTGGACTTTTCTTCGAGAAGTTGGCTTCAAAACTGTCATCAGATCTCAACCTGAATTACAGGCATGAGAGCCACTAGCTCCTGGCTTCTAAAACCTGTTTTAACTATTGCAAATACTTTTCTAGTTGTAGAACAGGTCTAATATAAATTTGACAAATAACATCAATAATTATCACAAGACTTATAGTGTAAACATCTGGATTTATACCCAAATAATAAACTTAATAGCAGTACAACAAACTGTTTATTACAGCTTATGTGTTATATTAAATTTACACAATGATATATATAAAAACACATACCATTTATATAATACAGTAATTTAACAACAAGAATATCAAATCAACTACTATTCATGCACAAAACATGCAGATTTTGGTACTTTAAAAAAGCAATTTTACACAATACTGTTTACAAAAAAAAAATTTTTTTAAGCCCTTCCAGATAGTCAGTGGTCCAATCTGGACTAGATTGCACTAATGTATAGGCCAATGCTTAGGTGGCAGAGTGCTCAGTGGGCTGGGAGTGGCCCAAACAGTGAGTTTCTCTGTACCAGAGGACCAAAGTGTTTTCCCAAAGCTGTCCTCCAAGGGACAAATGGTTGTACTGGCTACAAATCAGAGATGCAGAGAAAGGCATCAGTATGCTGGCTATGCGGCCCTAGAAAGGGTTAGGCACCAAGTGTGACAAAAGGTTTTGTGATTCCTTTTAAGGTATGACCAGCCTTCCTTATCCAGGTTGCTGTATCTGGTCGACAAGTTCTGAGTTCAGTAAACAAATCAGTTCTGAGATGAAACAAGGAGGAGGAGACAGCTGAGAAATGTAGATGATACAATTAAATAAAACATTTAAAAAAACTTATAGGAAACAGTGGCTGTCTCTTATACCTATGTCACACACAAATCCTATGTTAAGCCCTTCAACAGGAAAGCCCTAGCTTCCGACCATTTCAGACACAGCCCTCCACCCTCAGGAAGCAAATGTAATGCGTGAAAACTCCATCCACTTGACCTTGGGAATCAATCATCCTCATCCCGGTAACAACCCGCACCTTAAAAACCTCAACTTTTTGTGATTTGCTCAGAAATGTTTTCTTTTCTACACCACAAAATTCATTCACTATCACCACCATTAAAAAAAAAAGACAAAAACAAAAACCACCTCGGTATTTACTTCTAACTAGCAGTCACATCCTGTAACACTTCCAATTCAAAGGCACTAGCAGTCCATACACGAGGCAAGGGAGACATCATTTAACTCAATGAAAAAGAAACAAGAAAAGCATCCGATGAAAGCATTACACGAAAATCAAGAAACTAGGTGGGAGTCCGTGGGGGGGGGGTCTGTGGTGGGGATGGGGGGTTCCGTGGGGGGGGATGGGTCTTTGTTGGGGGGATAGGGAGGGTGGGAAATGGGGCGGTCAGTGGTGGGGGATGGGTCTACATTGGGGGGATGGGAGTCTGTGGTGGGGGATGGGGAGGATGGGAGTCTGTGGTGGGGGATGGGGAAGGTGGGAGTCTGTGGTGGGGGATGGGGAGGTCTGTGGTGGTGGATGGGTCTATGTTGGGGGGATGGGAGTCTGTGGTGGGGGATGGATCTATGTTGAGGGGATGGGGGGGTGGGAGTCCTTGGTGGGGATGGGGGGGGGTCTGTGGGGGGGGATGGGAGTCTGTGGTGGGGGATGGGTCTGGGATGGGGAGGGTGGGACTCCATGGCGTGGGTGTGCGGGGGAGTGGTGTCTGCCTTCCCCTCTCCCCCGACGACTCAGACCGTGGTCATCAGCTTCAAGGAGCCCGAGCGGAAGCGGAGGATCTTCTTCTTGAGGTTGTGCGAGGCCTTAATTTTGACGAAGGCCTTGGCGGGGTGGCGGCGCAGGTCCTGGGCGGCGACGGCCGGCACGGGCAGCGTCTGGACGAACTGGGACCAGATGAGGCCGCCGCTCTCCTCCGAGTCGCTGGTGGAGGTGCTCTCGCCCACGAACTCGCCGTCGCTCACGCTGGACTCGCTGTCGCCGAAGCAGTTGGTGGTGTAGTTGCTGCGCTCGTCCTCGCTGGTGTCCACCACGGTGGAGTGGAAGAGCGACTCGCACTCGGCCGAGTACTCGGAGTCGCTGGCCGCCGCGGCCGCGGCCG
>NW_012267218.1:35876478-35883199 GCF_000151885.1 Dipodomys ordii
CCGGCGCAGGGCGGCCCCTGGCCCGGGATGAACCGAGCCTTCACCAGGCGTCCCTCCTCGGGGCTCTGAGACGAGGAGCCCTCGCTCTTGAAGTCCAGGCCCGGCCTGTCCTCCACAGCGAAGGCCGCAGGCGGCGGCGGAGGAGGAGGAGGAGGAGGAGGCCCGGGGGCCGAGGAGGCCTGCAGGCTGCTTTTCGCGGTCGCCATCTTCTTCGGGGGTGGCAGGACTTTGCTCTCTGGCCCGGCGCCGGCGCCCCCGCCAGGGCCGTCTTTGGGAAGCCCAGCCGAGAGCTGACTACCTTCCTTAAGGGACTCCGTGGGCCCAGCAGTGGGACCCCACGCGTGTTCTTGGGAGGCCGCCTTGGCGCTTGGGGGCTCAGAGACGATGGCGGCCGAGCAGCCCTCGGGCGGGGAGGGCCTGCGGCCTTCCAGCTGCTCGGCCTTTGGGTCCTTGGACCACTGCTTCAGCGGCGAGGAGGCCCCGCTGTCTGAAGGCGGCGTCCCCGCGGCGGGCAAAGACACCTGCTTGGAAGTCTTGAGGTTCACACCGTTGCTTTGGGGGACGCCCGCGGCCGCCCTGACGCACACGCTGGCGTTCCTCAGGAGCCCTTTGGTGGGGTCCGCGGTCACACTGGTTCTCGGTTTGTTGGTCCTTACAGGGTGGGTTTTTTTCTGAACCAGGCTCAGGATGTAGCCATCCATTTTCTTAGTGCCCAAAGCGTGGGAAGCAGGCCACAGGCCGCTTGGAGACGGCAAGGAACTGTCCGTCTTGGTGCCATCGTCCAGTTCGGACGCGACACAGAGGTCACCGGCCTGGTGCCCCAGCCTCTCCTCTTCCCTCAGAGGGTGGCCCGTCAGACAGAGGAGAAACATGGGGCTCTGCACAGCCACGGCGTGGAGCGGACTGGGGTAGCGATACACATCATTCCCGTTCTTGGATACCAGATCACACTGGTACTTGGGATTCACATCTGAAATGACACCAAGGGAGTTAAATCGTGGTGTGGAAAGGGAACTGCAAAGGGCCCCCGCAGGCCTGGTCTTTCCAGTGGCCTTCTTTATATTCCCACCAGCTTACGAGACAATGGGAAAGGCATTTAAAGGTCCACTGGAAAAATTAGCACTAGCTTGACTCTGGCCAATTTTTAAGACAAACTCATGGGTTGAGAAATAACTCCGAAGGATTAAAAAGTACCCCATTGGCTAGTAATCTGTATTAAAGATGGGTAAGGGGAAAAATACATTCAACAAAAAAAAAAAATGACAATAGGGGCTGGGAATGTAGCTTAGTGGTAGAGTGCTTGCCTAGCATGCATGAAGCCCTGGATTAGATTCCTCAGTACCACATAAAACACAAAAAAGCCAGATGTGGTGCCGTGGCTCAAGTGGTAGAGTGTTAGGCTTGAGCAAAAGATGCTCAGAGGCAGTGCCCAGGCCCTGAGTTCAAGCTCCAGGACTGGCCAAAAAAAAAAAAAAAGACAGTCACCTGTGGCTCACACCAGTAATCTTAGCTACTCAGGAGGCTGAAATTTGAGGACCAGAGTTCAAAGCTAGCCCAGGCAGCAAAGTCTGTGAGACTCTTCAGTTCAATCACAGAAAAAGTGATGCTGTGGCTTCAGTGGTAGAATGCTAAACTTGAGCAAAAAGAGCTCAGGGACAGCGCCCAGGCCCAGAGTTCAAACCTCACCCCCCCTTCCCCCCCCACAAAAATGGCATTTCACATGTTCTTAAGGAATGATACTCAGCAAATAAGAATGCTTTCAGGAAGTGGCACTGTGGGTCAAGTGATAGAGCACTTGCCTTGAGCTGAAGAGCTCAGGAACAGCCCAGAATTGAAGCCCCAGGACTAACCAAAAAAGCAAAAAAGCTTTCAAACTACTCAATCATAGAACAGGCTTTATAAAGTTTAATGAAAAATCATTGTAAAATACCAGAGTAGGCTTAATTTTATAAGGATTGTGCATTTGCAACAAAAGTCTCAGATGAAGCATACCAAAATTCTAATAGTAGAAACAGCGTGATGTAAAAAATGAGGATGGGGGAAATGTTTGGTACTGATACTAGGATTTAAAATCAGGATCTAGGCACTGTCCCTTAGCTTTTTATTTTTTTCTCAATCCTGCCACTTTACCACTTGAGTCACAACTCCACTTCTGGCTTTTTTGGTGGTTAACTGGAAACAAAAGTTTTACAGACTTTCCTGCCAGGGCTGGCTTCGAACTACAATCCTCAGATCTCAGCGTCCTGAATAGTTAGGATTTCAAGCATGAGCCACCTGTGCTCAGCTTGGCATTTTCATTTTTGAGATATGCTAGATTCTAGCACTTGCTTGAGGGAAAGTTCTCTAAACTTCCACAGTTAACAGCCTCAGGAGAAAAGAAAAATCAGATCCAGTTATCAATGAGATTTGTAAAGACATAAGTTGGAAATTCGTCTCTACTTGCTCTGCCCCAATAAACAATTAGTTCTAACACTTTCCTACCCCTCAGTCTTTGTCTTTTCTTATTTAAAGGCTGTGTTTGCCTTTACTTCGTTATTTATTCCTTTTCCCTATTTCATGTCAAGCAGATATCCCAGCCCCCAAGAACCAGCCCAGCTATCTCAGTTATGTGAAAATGTGGCATTTGGGAGAACTAAGGAAATCCGGGAGCCAGAGCATTTTGTAAGCCTTAAAGTAAAGCCTGTATCATAGTGGCCTCTAATAGGTTTAGAAATTTTCCCTCTGAAACTAGATTTGCAGGATGAAGGGGAGCAACTACCAACAAGCCTGAAGTATACTCTATATAACAAGAGTGCTATACTTTTCCAAATGATTGCTGCTGCCAAAAACATATACAAATAGATATCAACCAATTAGCAACTTTAGCTGTTAAATGTTTGTCTTGCCTTGAGCGTTGTACCCCAGTTGGAAATATGGGCAAACTCGAGTGCAATGAATTGTGCCAGCACCTATGGAAATTCTAATATTTTCTCTGCTCTCTATCACAGAATTGAAGATGGAATAATCAATTTCAGCCACAGCTGCCTTTCCAAAGATAGGGAGTTTCTGACAATAGCTTATAAGCCATATTTTTTTGTATTAATTGTGATTCTCTTACAATGGTAGAAAAACATGGACCTGGCAGACCTAAGCAAGAAGGGAAGAGAGGGTAAAGGAGGAAGGAGGAAGGGGGAAGGGAGAGGAGAAAAGGAGAAGGCAGATAATCTAAACAAAGACTTAGAAACTCAACTTAGTACCCTCCAATATTAGGATAGCATTTTTAAAATTTTAAAGTTACCTTCTATTGCCACTATTAGAATATAGCCAAGTGGTACCCAAAGCATATTAAGATTCATTCTAGATATTTCCTACACATCAAACTATAGGTTCCAGATGTTGCTATGAGGAGTACAGCAAATTCATGACCTTTAGCTTTTCTGTCTTTAACAGGAACTGGAGCTAGATAACATTAAGTCCCCTTATCATCTAATTAAAATTTCTGTCAATGCTTAAAATTCTTACCTGTAGATTTGAGGCAACTATCCGAGATGGTCATGGTGGCCTCCAGGGGGCTACAAAAGCAGGTACTGGAATGACAACTGGATAAACATTCACTGAATACCGAATTGGAGGAATTAGAAAGGGATCCCGAAGCCCCATCACTCAGCTCATAAAACCCTATAAATTAAAAAGTGGTGGTTGCAAGTAAGCATATCAAGGAAAAATACATATTAATTCTTAAGAAGAGTAAATCATGTATGAAAGAAGGTGTTTGCTTGGTTGGTTAATTGGTTTGATTTAGGGAAGTTTTATGATTTTGTCAGTTTTGTCTCACTAGATTTTAGAGTATTGATTTTATGGTTTTATTTCAAACATAGGAAAAGGCAAAGAGCACATAGTTATGGATATATTTCAAAGTTTTACCCTCAAATCAACCTTTCTACTTTGTCCTACCTTTAAAGATGTATAAGAACAAACTTTGATTTTTCAGAGCCTCAACTTAATCATAAATGTTTCAGAAAATTCTATTTAAGTAGCCAAATGGTTTAGAAGAAGAAAAAACCTTTTGAAGTGGTCTCAAGAAGTGTGACTAATTTTCCAGCCTAGTTCTGACTTTCTCAAATTTCAAAGGACTATCACTCCTCCAGAAATTTGAATAGAAGCTTTCATTTTTAATTCAAGAGACTTCATTCAAACCTATCAGTCTCATTAAAATATTTTGTTGTCTGACTTAAATTTTCAATCATGCAACAAACATAATGGCAAACTATCAATACTCTGTTAGAAATCAACTCCATTGCTATTTGCAGGTCCGAGTTTACTAACCTCAATGGAGTGAGCCCTGAGTGCAGAATTCAGTCCTATGCTCACTCACCTGAGCTAGGTCGGCTGTCTGTCTCCAGGTGCTCTTCAGAGGTTTTTTCTACATCAAGTCTCAGGTCACTTATCTGCTTGTCAAGTTCTTGCAACTGATTCAACAAACCAGCATCTCTTCTTCTCAAACAATTCTGATTAGGAGAAAACAGGGACACCACACACACCAAGAAAAAAAAAGAATCTGCTAAGTATTCAACTAAAAGGCTCACGTTATCTTTTTAACCCAGAATCTTACTGGATACCTTGAGATAAAGAAAACCTTCAAAAACAAATCGTGTTTTTAATTGTACAAGGACACATTTTGTGGCAATATAAAGTTCCTCATTAAACTAAAAGCCTTATTTTTAAATTTTAACTAATACAAACTGACTTTTTATGGGTAGGGGCAATAAAACTGCATAGAGACTTTAAATCATCTGGGATACAGCCAGTAGTTGAGAGAGAGAGAGAGAGAGAGAGAGTGTTCACGAGAAACCTTCACAGTAGGCTCTTGAATTTAAAGTCAGAGTAACAGATTTCTTACAATACACTATAATCTTACTTAGGTGAGGTTTTCTGGCCAAATGTCTTGGCCTGCAGAGTGTTGTTTTCTATTAGTTGCTTTGTGGGGTTTAATCAGTCTTAGAGCCTTTGAAAGTGAGAAACTAATACTAATAGCTAGCGCCAAGTATAATGTGAGCTGGCAGAATTCAAAACCCTCAAGGGAAGGCCCATCAAGATTTGGACTCAGCTAAGGTTTCCAAAGGTGACAGATTGGTTGTGCTAACTCACACCGCCACCTAGTGCTTCCTGTTGCTGGGAAAGAGAAAGAACTCAAAAGGCATCTGGTTCAAATCATGAATGCCAAGTCTACAAATGAAAATAGTACTATAAACACTGACTGGAGTGGAATTCTCCTGACATACTGCCTTGCTCCCCTGAAATGGACAATAGGAATGTGCCACTTACAATGCTCAGATTCATGAAGACAAAAAGGTGCTATTGTACAAGACTGTGTAAAACGTAACCGATCAGACATGAACAAGGAGAATGAGTTCAAATCAATGTTACATACAAACTGCGTCTGTTACCACCAAAACATAGAAATGCCAAAAGCAGCTGATAGCCCAGGCCCCAGCGCACATCCTTAGTTGAAAGAGAACAGCTACTCTTCCTTTCTGTCCTTTGACTTAGAAGACTTAGGAATATAAATCAGGTTTGTTTGCAAAATTTCTAGTTTTGTTTTTTGTTTTTCAGGGGAAAAAAAATGAACCTTAAAAGCACTCTGATGGTCAATAAATAATCTGTTAAGAGGTAAGGCAAAAGAACACATGACAACACACATCACAATCACTTTGTTAGGAAGGCCAACGTGTCGCCTGTGTCTACTTTCAGATCGTACCACAAGGTCAAACAGGGATCTTTTTGCTGTTTCCAAAACTACATTTTGAGATGACTGAAACAAAGCTGCCGCCATTACTCTGAGGCGGGGTCAAAAGCTGTTCTCCACACATTCGGGTCCAAAGTTCTTTTTCTTCCCTATTAATGAAGCCTGCACAGAATGACTGCGCCCCTGACAGAAATCCAATAAGATAAATGTTTCCTGAGAGCAGGTTCTCTCTTCTCCCACCTCAGCCACCAATCGCAGCTGGCAGAACACATCAAATATGGGGGCGGGGGTCAAGTTCTCCAGCCAAATTGCAATCATTTGCATCGAGTTGTAGCTACCCTATACAAAGAACTTCTATTTGAAACTAAGCAAGAGCCCGGGGTAGCAGGGGCCGGCGGGAGGCGAGCCCCGGGAGGGAGGGGCACGGCTCCCCGCAGGCGCTACAGTGTAATCTGAAAACTTGGGCTGGGACCGTGAAGCACGCCACCAGCTCGCTCCGGGCTTTTGTCCCCTCCCTGCTGCGGGAGATGAAATGAGGGCTATCTCCAAATAAAATGCTTCTCAAATCTCTGCGGAGAGGGCATGTGCTTTGCTGATCTAACTGGAAAGACTTTTCAGGTTGGAACTCAGCGAGTCAAAGCAGCCAGGATGCCAGGCGGGGGGTGGGGGACGCTGAAGCCACTCGGGTCCCCGCAATCCGCGCGAGGTCGCCAGCCCCTCACCTGACACAAAGCATGCACAGCCTAGGAATGGGTGGGCGTCGGTAGCCCACGCGCCCGGGGCAGAGCCCGCACTCGGGGTGGGGGGGGATCCCCCAGAGGGTATGAGAGGTGCGGGGTCGCGAGTCGCCAAGAGGTGCCCTCGCTCGCGGCCCCCCTCCAGCTCCGCCGCAGGCCTGCCGTGCTCACCTTGGGGCGCGGACTTACCAATTGCTTCCGCAGCAGCAAGATGTTCTCCTCCAAGAACTTCTCCTCCAGGCGGCTGCGCTGCACCGCG
>NW_012267218.1:35883499-35884243 GCF_000151885.1 Dipodomys ordii
GCACCGCGGCTGGGGGCGCAGGCGAGGAGCGCTCGGATCCCGCGTGCTGCAGCCGGCGGGAGCGCACCCGGACCGGGTGGCGCCGTCTGCTGTCACCGCGCGTGCAGAACCCCGGCCCCGAAGCTGATAACCGCCTGCCCGAAGCTCCTTCACCCGCTGTGGCCCGTCCGCTCCGCCCGGCGCCTGCCTCCCCGCGCCGGCCCGCACTCCTAGCCTCGCTCCCCAGCCGCCCCTCGACTGTCAGGAGCCCGCAGCCCGCCTACTCCGCGCGCCCGGCTGCCACGCCCCCGTCAGGCCACGCCCCTGGCCACGCCCCCTGCTCCTCGGCCCACCCCCCTCCGCTCCCGCACCCCGCTGAGCCCCCTTTCCCATTTACGGCACCCAGCTTTTCCTGCTTCCTCCTTTGGTTCTTTCCCAGTGCCCGAAGCCCGCATCTGGTTACAGCCGCCTCACGGGCAGGGTCCGCCGAAGGGCACGCAGCTGGGCTCCCGAGAACTTTCCGAACTTCTACCACGTTGCCGCCCACGATCTTAATCGATCACTTTTCCCCGCACACCCACTCAGGTCCGCGGACCGATCGAGGTTTCTTTCACTCGGTCCAGCCATTTACTCGGAACGTATTTGAGTGTTTGGCGAGTTGGAGGAGGGAGGGGCGCAACTCCTTTCATAAAGGAAAGCAATCTGAAGTACAACGCCAGGTTGTTCCGAACCTCTGACTTACTGCTCTAATTTTTTTTTTTTTTT